>NC_053024.1:578113830-578413830 GCF_003073215.2 Triticum urartu
ATAGTCTTCATCATAAAGGAACCAGTACAACAAGTATCAAGCATGGAGCGATTGTTGTCAGAAAGCCGAGCATAAAATTTTTGAATAATCATTTCTCTTGAGAGCTCATGATTGGGGCATGAATATAACACTGACTTAAGCCTCCCCCAAGCTTGAGCAGTGCTTTCTCCTTCGTGAGGCCAAAAATTATATATATAATTACGATCACGATGAACAAGATGCATAGGATAAAACTTCTAGTGAAATTCCAATTTCAATCGCTTATAGTCCCATGATCCCATATCATCACATAGCCTATAACATGTCAATGCATCTCCCTTCAAAGATAAAGGGAAGACCTTCTTCTTGATAACATCATTGGGCATACCTGCAAGCTTAAATAATCCACAAACTTCATCCACATAGATTAAGTGTAAGTCGGGATGCAATGTTCCATCTCCTACAAAAGGATTAACTAGCAGTTTCTCTATCATACCCGAATGAATTTCGAAGTAAACATTTTCATTTTCAGTAGGTCCCGTAGGTTGAGGAGCAACTATTTGCTCTACTGGTCGGGGTGAAGATACCCCGAACAAACCCCTCAAAGGATTACTTTCCATAGCAACAAGTGACAGTAAATTTCAGCACACTATATAATTTTTTCCTTACCAAATTCCACCTACCAAAGGTGCTTCACTCCCCGGAAATGGTGCCAGAAAAGAGCCTTGATGACCCACAAGTATAGGGGATCTATCGTAGTCCTTTCGATAAGTAAGAGTGTCGAACCCAACGAGGAGCAGAAGGAAATGATAAGCGGTTTTTAGCAAGGTATTCTCTGCAAGCACTGAAATTATCGGTAACAAATAGTTTTGTGATAGGTAATTGGTAACGAGTAGCAAGTAATAAAAGTAAATAAGGTGCAGCAAGATGGCCCAATCCTTTTTGTAGCAAAGGACAAGCCTGTACAAACTCTTATATGAAGGAAAGCGCTCCCGAGGACACATGGGAATTATCGTCAAGCTCGTTTTCATCACGTTCATATGATTCTCATTCGGTACTTTGATAATTTGATATGTGGGTGGACCGGTGCTTGGGTGCTGTCCTTACTTGGACAAGCATCCCACTTATGATTAACCCCCATTGCAAGCATCCGCAACTACAACAGAAGTATTAAGGTAAACCTAACCATAGCAAGAAACATATGGATCCAAATCAGCCCCTTACGAAGCAACGCATAAACTAGGGTTTAAGCTTATGTCACTCTAGCAACCCATCATCTACTTATTACTTCCCAATGCCTCCCTCTAGGCCCAAACAATGGTGAAGTGTCATGTAGTCGACATTGACATGACACCACTAGAGGGATAACAACATACATCTCATCAAAATATCGAACGAATACAAAATTCACATGACTACTAATAGCAAGACTTCTCTCATGTCCTCAGGAACAAACGTAACTACTCACAAAGCATATTCTTGTTCATAATCAGAGGGGTATTAATATGCATAATGGATCTGAACATATGATCTTCCACCAAGTAAACCAACTAGCATCAACTACAAGGAGTAATCAACACTACTAGCAACCCACAGGTACCAATCTGAGGTTTGGATACAAAGATTGGATACAAGAGATGAACTAGGGTTTGAGATGAGATGGTGCTGGTGAAGATGTTGATGAAGATTGACCCCCTCCCGATGAGAGGATTGTTGGGGATGACGATGGTGATGATTTCCCCCTCCTGGAGGGAAGTTTCCCTGGCAGAACAGCTCTGCCGGAGCCCTAGATTGGTTCTGCCTCGTGGCGGCAGAGTCTCGTCCTGAAATCTTGCTTATGATTTTTTCCTCGACGAAAGACTCCATATAGTAGAAGATGGGCATCAGAGGGCCACCAGGGGGCCCACGAGGTAGGGGGCGCGTCCAGGGGGTAGGGCGCGCCCCCACCCTCGTGGCTGGTGGGTGGCCCCTCTGGTACTTCTTGCGCTCAATATTTTTTATATATTCTGGAAATAACTTTCGTGAAGTTTCAGGACTTTTGGAGCTGTGCAGAATAGGTCTCTAATATTTGCTCCTTTTCCAGCCCAAAATTCCAGCTGTCAGCATTCTCCCTCTTTATGTAAACCTTGTAAAATAAGAGAGAATAGGCATAAGTATTGTGACATAATGTGTAATAACAACCCATAATGCAATAAATATCGATATAAAAGCATGATGCAAAATGGGCGTATCATTGCTTCTCTCAAAATAGCATAAGTGTTACGGTGGGTGAAGAAATTACTATCGAGCAATTGATAGAAAAGTGCATAATTATGAGAATATCTAGGCATGATCATGTATATAGGCATCACGTCTGCGACAAGTAGACCAAAACGATTCTGCATCTACTACTATTACTCCACACATTCCCCGCTATCCATCATGCATCTAGAGTATTAAGTTCATAAGGATAGAGTAACGCATTAGGCAAGATGACATGATATAGAGGGATAAACTCAAGCAATATGATATAAACCCCATCTTTTTATCCTCGATGGCAACAATACAATACGTGCCTTGCTGCCCCTGCTGTCATTGGGAAAGGACACCGCAAGATTGAACCCAAAGCTAAGCACTTCTCCCATTGCAAGAAAGATCAATCTAGTAGGCCAAACCAAACCAATAATTCGAAGAGACTTGCAAAGATATTTAAATCATGCATAAAAGAATTCAGAGAAGAATCAAATATTGTTCATAGATAATCTTGATCATAAACCCACAATTCATCGGATCTCGAAAAACACACCGCAAAAAGAATTACATTGAATAGATCTCCAAGAGAATCGTGGAGAACTTTGTATTGAGATCCAAAGATAGAGAAGAAGCCATCTAGCTAATAACTATGGACCCGAAGGTCTATGGTAAACAACTCACACATCATCGGAGAGGCTATGGTGTTGATGTAGAAGCCCTCCGTGATCGATTCCCCCTCCGGTGGAGCTCCGGAAAAGGCCCCAAGATGGGATCTCTTGGGTACAGAAGGTTGCGGCGGTGGAAATAGGGTTTCGTGGTGCTCCTGGATGTATTCGGGGTATATGGGTATATATAGGAGGAAGAAGTACGTCAGTGGAGCTGCGAGGGGCCCATGAGGGTGTGGGCGCGCCCCCTGCCTCGTGGCCTCCTCGCTTCTTTCTTGACGGCCACTCCAAGTCTCTTGGATCACGTTTGTTCCAAAAATAACTCTCCCGAAGGTTTCATTCCATTTGATATTCCTTTTCTGCGAAACACTAAAATAGGCAAAAAATAGCAATTTGCACTGGGCCTTTGGTTAGTAGGTTAGTCCCAAAAATAATATAAAAGTGTAAATTAAAGCCCATTAAACATCCAAAATAGATAATATAATAGCATGGAACAATAAAAAATTATAGATACGTTGGAGACGTATCACAAGACCCGCTGGAGGAGCAACTCCGGACGTTATGAATGTCTAGCAGAGCAAAGCTGATGACTACTTGACAGTTCAGTGTGCCATGCTTTACGGCTTAGAATCGGGACTTCAGAGATGTTTTAAATGTCATGGAGCATATGAGATGTTCCAGGAGTTGAAGTTAATATTTCGACCAAATGCCCGAGTTGAGAGATATGAAGTCTCCAGCAAGTTCTATAGCTGCAAGATGGAGGAGATCAGTTCTGTCAGTGAACACATACTTAGAATGTCTGGGTACTATAACCACTTGACTCAGTTGGGAGTTAATCTTCCTGAAGATAATGTGCCATGCTTTACGGCTTAGAATCGGGACTTCAACGTCGTTTTGAATGTCATGGAGCATATGAGATGTTCCAGGAGTTGAAGTTAATATTTCAAGCAAATGCCCGAATTGAGAGATATGAAGTCTCCAATAAGTTCTATAGCTGCAAGATGGAGGAGAATAGTTCTGTCAGTGAACATTTACTCAGAATGTCTGGGTACCACAACCACTTGACTCAACTGGGAGTTAATTTTCCTGATGATAGTGTCATTGACAGAGTTCTTCAATCACTGCCACCAAGCTATAAAAGCTTCGTGATGAACTATAATATGCAAGGGATGGAAAAGACAATTCCCGAGCTCTTCACAATGTTAAAGGTTGCGGGGGTAGAAATCAAGAAGGAGCATCAAGTGTTGATGGTCAACAGGACCACTAGTTTCAAGAAGAAGGGCAAAGGGAAGAAGGGGAACTTCAAGAAGAATGGCAAGCAAGTTGCTGCTCAAGTGAAGAAGCCCAAGTCTGGACCTAAGCCTGAAACTGAGTGCTTCTACTGCAAAGGGACTGGTCACTGGAAGCGGAACTGCCCCAAGTATTTGGCGGATAAGAAGGATGGCAAAGTGAAAGGTATATTTGATATAAATGTTATTGATGTGTACCTTACTAATGCTTGTAGTAGCGCCTGGGTATTTGATACTGGTTCTGATGGTCATATTTGCAACTCGAAACAGGGGCTACGGATTAAAGATTGGCGAAGGACGAGGTGACGATGTGCGTCAGAAATGGTTCCAAGGTTGATATGATCGTTGTCGGCACGCTACGTCTACATCTACCATCGGGATTAGTTTTAGACCTAAATAATTGTTATTTGGTGCCAGCGTTGAGCATGAACATTATATCCGGATCTTGTTTGATGCGACACGGTTATTCATTTAAATCAGAGAATAATGGTTGTTCTATTTATATGAGTAATATCTTTTATGGTCATGCACCCTTGATGAGTGGTCTCTTTTGTTGAATCTCGATTGTAGTGATACACATATTCATAATATTGAAGCCAAAAGATGCAAAGTTAATAATGATAGTGCAACTTATTTGTGGCACTGCCATTTAGGTCATATTGGTATAAAGCGCATGAAGAAACTCCATGCTGATGGGCTTTGGAATCACTTGATTATGAATCACTTGATGCTTGTGAACCATGCCTCATGAGCAAGATGACTAAGACTCCGTTCTTCGGAACAATGGAGCGAGCTACTGACTTCTTGGAAATAATACATACTGATGTATGCGGTCCAATGAGTGTTGAGGCTCGCGGTGGGTATCGTTATTTTATGACCTTCACAGATGATCTGAGCAGATATGGGTATATCTACTTAATGAAACATAAGTCTGAAACATTTGAAAAGTTCAAAGAATTTTAGAGCGAAGTGGAAAATCATCGTAACAAGAAAAATAAAGTTTCTATGATCTGATCATGGAGGTGAATATTTGAGTTATGAGTTTGGTCTTCATTTGAAACAATGTGAAATAGTTTCACAACTCACGCCACCTGGAACACCACAGCGTAATGGTGTGTCCGAATGTCGTAACCGTACTTTATTAGATATGGTGCGATCTATGATGTCTCTTACTTATTTACTGCTATCGTTTTGGGGTTATGCTTTAGAGGCGACTGCATTCACGTTTAATAGGGCACCATCTAAATCCGTTGAGACGACTGTTGGGGAACATAGCATGCAATTTCAAAAAAATTCCTATGATCACGCAAGATCTATCTAGGAGATGCATAGCAACGAGACGGAGAGAGTGTGTCCACGTACCCTCGTAGATCAAAAGCGGAAGCGTTAGGTTAACACGGTTGATGTAGTCGAACGTGTTCATGAACCAACCGATCCAAGTACCGAACGTACGGCACATCCGTGTTCAGCACACATTCAGCTCGATGACATCCCTCGAGCTCTTGATCTAGTAGAGGGTCGAGGGAGAGTTCCGATAGCACGATGACATGGTGACGGTGATGGTAATGTGATCCGCGCAGGGCTTCGCCTAAGCACTACGACGCTATGACCGGAGGAGTAAACTGTGGAGGGGGTGATACGTCTCCAACGTATCTATAATTTATGAAGTATTCATGTCGTTATATTATCATTCTTGGATGTTTTACAATCATTTTATAGCAACTTTTTGTCATTTTTTAGGACTAACCTATTGACCTAGTGCCAGTGCCAGTTGTTGTTTTTGCTTGTTTTTTTATATCGGAAAAAAAAATATTAAACGGAGTCCAAACACCGCGAAACTTTTTGGAGATTTTTTTTGGACCAGAAGGAACCCAATGGGCCAGAGCTGCACCTGGGGGGTGCCTCGAGGGAGGCACAACCCACCAGGGCGTGACAGGGCCCCCTGGCGTGCCCAGGTGGGTTGTGCCTACCTCGGTGGCCTCCCACACCCCCTCTTTGCACTATAAATTCACAAATATTCCAAAACCCCTCTGGGTTAACCTAGATTAGAAGTACCGCCGCCACAGGGCTCCGTAGCCACCGAAAACCAATCTAGACCCGTTCTGGCACCCTGCCAGAGGGGGAATCGTCTCCGATGGCCATCTTCATCATCCCGATGGCCACCACGATGAGGAGGGATTAGTCCACCCTCGGGGATGAGGGTTTGTACCAGTAGCTATGTGATTTATCTATCTCTCTCATGATCTATATCATGGGCTTTGTTAATATAGTCAGATCATATGATGTTTCTCCCCTCTATACTCTCATTGTGATGAATTGAATCTTTACCATTGAAGTTTTGTCTTGTCGTATTGAATATTTAGAGATGAGAACACATTATATATGTCTTGCGGTATGAATACTTGAGGTGACAATTGGGGTATCTTATTGATTCACTTGATATATGTTATGGCATTCAACTCGTGGATTCCCGCGGTGATATTGGGGTAATCTATGCATAGGGGTTGATGCACGTTTTTCTCCGACGGAAACTTCAGGGTCTCTTTATAGTTCTTTGTGTAGATTGAGTATTATGAATATGAATATGCTTTGGTGTTATTCTAGTATGAACTCTAGGATAGATCGAACGGAAACAATAGCCTTGTGTTATTTTAGTACGAACTCTTGAATAGATCGATCGGAAAGAATAGCTTTGAGGTGGCTTCGCACCCTACAAACAATTCCTACCTTTTGTTCTCCGCTAATAGGAACTCAGGAGTGATTCTTTTCTGTACTTCGAGGGATAATCATATGATCCAACTATGTTAGCATTGTCGAGAGATTGCAGTAGCGAAAGTACGGACCCTAGTCCTTGTTTTTAAGCATTGCAACACCGTTTTTGTGCCCGTTTACTATTAGTTACCTTGCTGTTTTTATAATTTCAGATTACAAAAACCAATATCTACTATCCATATTACACTTTTATCACCATCTCTTCGCCGAACTAGTGCACCTATACAATTTGCCATTATATTGGGTGTTGGGGACACAAGAGATTTCTTGTATTTTGTTGCAGGGTCGTTTGAGAGAGACCATCCTCATCCTACATCTCTCACTGATTGATAAACCTTAGGTCATCCACTTGAGGGAAAATTGCTACTGTCCTACAGAACTCTGCGCATGGAGGCCCAACACGTGTCTACAAAAATAAAGTTGTGTAGTAGACATCAAGCTCTTTTCTGGCGCCGTTGCCGGGGAGGTGAGTGCTTGAATGTATATCTTTAGGTCTTGCAATTGAATCTTTTAGTTTCTTGTTTTATCACTAGTTTGGTTTATAAAAAGAAAACTACAAAAAATGGAATTTAGGTTGCATCATATTATTGATCATCTTTATAATATCTTTCTTGAAAATGATGGTTCGGAAAATTGTGCTTAATTGTTAGAAGAAGAACGCAATAAAATGTTTGGCACAAAATATTTGAATGATGAGCATGATTGCAATGTTGTTAGTGTGAATTCTTTGAATATTCATAATGCTAATGATGATTGCACAAGTCATGACAAAATGTTTCTTATAAGCATGTCACTTTTTGTGGAGTGAATTGGGAGTGCCTTTGCACACCAAAAAGGGAAGATAGATTTTGTAAGAAGCATAAATATTTAGAAACAAAAAGGTTGCAAGAGAAGCTAGATGATTGTGCTGAAAGATGTAATTTTTTTGGCCATCCTTGTGAACTTTGCAATGTATGTGGTCATTTAAATCTCCAATACAAATTCTTTCATGATCAAATCGTGTCCAAAAATTGTGACAACTTGATTACCCTTGAGCATCATAAAGAGCTTAGTCTTCTTTTGGGGTATGAAGAAATGAAACATATAACTAAGGGTATTCCAAAATCTAATCTCAAGAGGTTTCTTGATTTTGATCTAGAAGAAATTTATATGTTTTGTACGGCCTGACTGAAAAGAATTCTAAATACCCATATTTCGTACTAAATAAACCTACTTCGCTGGCTAATCCTTATGTATTGCTTGGTACTCCACCCTCCCATTCATAAGAGAGTAAATTTCATTGAGAATCCCTATATTGCCAACTATTTAAAGACAAGAAAACAAATAGAATATGAAGAGAGTACTAATGAAAGGGAAAATATTTCCCAATACCCTCCTAGTGTTTATTATGATGAATCAGGTAACGAGGAGGAGCTTCCTATCCAATCAATCTCTTCAACAAGCTTGAAAGAATTAATTAAACCCACACATGGTGTGGTGAAGAAGAAGAAAAGAAGAAAGAATAGAGGTAAAAAAGTATCTCTCCCAAATAATGTTGCTCCTATCACCATCGTGCCTCATGAAAGTGAATCAAATATGTTGATGGAGGATGATGATTTTCTTATGCCTATTGCTTGTTGTGATGATTATGATTGGGAAGATATTGATACTTCTTGTAATCTTGGAAATATTTTTAGCACTTGCTTGGAGGAATATGGTGATGATGTTTGCTATACTATTGGTTCCATTCATGCTATTGATAAGAATGATTGTGATGATATGCAAAATCACAAGCTTGGGGATGCTATGTTTGATGAGTATGATATGTTTGAAGATTTATTTGCTGGAAATAATGCTTGTCCTAAGCATGGGGATGCTTTTCTTAATGAATATGATCATTTGATTCCTTCTATTTTTGATAAGAAAATTTATTATGATGATAACATGCATCCTATTTATGATGATTACATTGATGAAAGTGGGTTTGGAAGAGTGTCAACTCTAGGTAGTAGTGATCCCACTATTTTGGAGGGTATTGAATCTTATTACAATATAGATGAAAGTGGATTTGGAGAGGTCATGAATTTATTTAGTGATACATCCACTATTTTGGAAGAGGTTTGAATTGACTATGACAATGAAGTTGCTATACATGATGATTATTATGATGACATGTATGCCATAAAGAGTGATAAATCTTCTATGCTTGTGCATCATGAAACGAGTGTTGTATATGATAGCTATATTTTTGAATTCATTCATGATGCTACTAAAAATTATTATGAGAAAGGAACTTATGCTCTTACATATCTCAATAATATCAAGTTTCTTCACTATGTGTTGATTGTTTTAAAATTGCGCTTGTGTTGCCTTTCTATGCTAGTTGATTCTTGTTCCTGTAAGTTGTTTGCTCACAAAATCCCTATGCATAGGAAGTGGGTTAGACATAAATGTGCTAGTCATATGCTTCATGATACTCTCTTTATGTTTCAATTCTTATCTTTTATGCGACCATCATTGGAATCAGCATGCCTTGCTTAAAAGGCATAAAAGAAAAGTGCTTGTTGGGAGACAACCCAACACTTTTACCTAATGTTTTGCATGTTCACATGATTAGGCTACTGTATTAATCATGTTTTATTGCTTTTGTTTCAATAAAGTGCCAAGTAAGACCTTTGGGATGGCTTACGGTGATAGTTGATTTGATCTTGCTGAAAAACAGAAACTTTTGCACTCAGGAAAACAATTCTCTTTTTTAACAAAAGCGTGATAAAATGCTTATTCTTTTTTTCAGAAGATTAGTAGACAAATTTTTCAGGTTGTCCTAAATTTTTAGAATTTTTGGAGTAGCAGAAGTATGGTTTGAGTGCAGATTACTACAGACTGTTCTGTTTTTGACAGATAATGTTTTCAATGCATAGTTTGCTTGTTTTCAAGTTTCTATGGCTTATATTGCTCAATATAAATTGTAGAAATGATATGCTACATTAGGTATTGTGTGATAACAATTATGAATCTTGTCTTTGGCAGTACCAAAAGTGGAATGGTTTGCTCTTTATCATACTAACCTATCTCATAAATTTCCGTTAAGTTTTGTGTGATTAAAGTTTTTTAGTTTTGGGTGAGATATCGATATGAGGAGAATAAGGAGTGACAAGAACCTAAGCTTGGGGATTCCCAAGGCACCCCAATTTAATATTCAAGGAAGATCCAAGAAACTAAGCTTGGGGATGCCCCAGAAGGCATCCCCTCTTTCGTCTCCAACATTATCGGTAACCTCACTTGGAGCTATGTTTTCATTCGTCACATGATATGTGTTTTGCTTGGAGAATCATTTTATTTTGTTAGGATTTTCCTGCTGTTATTTATAATAATTTTTTGCATCTTTTATTTCAATAAAAGTGGCAATGATAGCCTTTGTCATGCTTATTTTGCAAGTATACATGTTGCTGTTTGAAAACAGAAAGTTTATCGCTCTTGCAAAAATTCCTTAGAAAAGTAAGAATGTGATAAAATGCTAAAACTTTTCGCAAAATGATCTATGATAAAAAAATTTCAGTGTCGTAAATTTTCATAATGTTTTGAGTTAGGGAAGTATTGATACTCTTGCATTCTTTACACACTGTACTGTTTTGGCAGATTGCTGTTATGTTTGCATTGTTTGCATATCTTTGCTGGTTTAATGATTCTATTAGAGGATAGGAGTATTAAATATGCAGAGGCATTTAGTATGAAATGGTGAATAATAATTTCAGTGATTTTCTACAGTAGAGAATGATAAGGTTTTTGCATTGGTTTATACTAACTTATCTCACGAGTTCTTGTTGAGTTTTGTGTGGATGAAGCTTTTGTGATTTAGGAAAACCATGATATGAGAGGAATTAAGGAGACACAAAAGCTCAAGCTTGGTGATTCCCAAGGCACCCCAAAATAATATTTCAATAATTCTCAAGCATCTAAGCTTGGGGATGCCCCGGTAGGCATCCCACCTTTCTTCTTCAACAATTATCGGTTAGTATCGGTTGAGCCTAAGTTTTGCTTCTTCACATGAGTTGTGCTATCCTTAGAATGTCATTTTATTTTCATTTTGCTTGTTGTTTTAATAAGATACTTAGATCTGAAAGTTTTTAAATAAAATGGAGTCCTCAAATAGTTGCCATAGAGGCTAATTAAGCGGCATTCACATCCCGTCAACGAAGCTCTTTTTTATGTCGTTTACTCTTGTGCTTCACTTATATCCTATGAGTAAATTCTTGAATAAATTTAATGTCATGAAGTTGAAATCATATCATGCCTAGTGGTAGCTTCACATTGGGTTTATAAAGTGAAATATTTTGAGGCTTGAGAATCACAATATTGGTCATACAAGCAATTCACGAATAATTAGTATAAGGAAGAGAACTTTCACATGCAAATACACTATCATGGAAATATTTTGTGATTGTGAGCCCCCATCAAAATATTATATGCCAAAATTGTTGACGTTGGACAAGGAAGACAACATAATGGTTTATGTTTATTCATATTCACATAGAAGTTATATTGTTATAGATCCTTCAACATGTGGTGCTTGCCCCCTATCTTTGCTAGCCAAAAATTCTGCACCAAGTAGAGATACTACTTGTGCATACAAAACCCCTTAAACCCAAATCTTAATTTCAAGAGTCCACTATATCTATCTATATGCGGTATTCTTTTGCCGTTCTTAGCAAATTTGTATGTGCCATCTCTAATATTAAAAATAAATTTTTGTTTTGTGTGCTCATACCGCTCGCGAGCCGGTGAGGGGTGGCCAATATTTTCCATGGTAAATGTGTTATTCTCACGATGAGTGTTTATTCACTTGTCATTGCATGAGAGTAAGGCAAAGGTATTAGAGATGCCCAGTCCAAAAATGAAAAATGAATTTACTTTATGTTGTCAAATAATAAATTCCTTGGAAAGTGTTGGTATGGAGGGCACCCGTGGATACGGTTAGCCATGGAAAGTGAAAGTATGGTGGAAAAAGGAATAAACTTTATTTTCTGTTTTGGAACCGCCTATGATATATCTAGCATGGGAAGTGTTGGGAGCTCTAAGTTGTTTTCGTTGGTGGGAAAAGTATGCCTCTCAAAATATTTTTTATCTCTCAATTTTCGCTTTGAGTTCTGGCACCTCTACAAATTCCTACTTCCCTCTGCGAAGGGCCTATGTTTTACTTTTCACTATTTACTTTTATGCAAAGAGTCAAAGTATTCCTCTCTATTCCTTTTTATTTTTCTCTTTTGGCAAGCATCATGTGGTGAGGAAAGATCTAGGCACATATGTCCAGTTGAATATGGGTAGCATGAGTTATTATTGTTGACATCACCCTTGAGGTGAATACGTTGGGAGGCAAAACAATAAGCCCCTATATTTATATGTGTCTAGTTGAAACGTTTTGCTCATGTGTACAAGGTGAGTGTTAGCAATCATAGAAGACTACATGATGGTTGAGTATGTGGAGCTCTTACTTCAACTCTGTTGAATAAGTTGAATTGCAATTGCTTGGTGACTAAGAACGTAGGTTGTTGGGTTTCAAGAGAATTCATTGTTTGAACCTTAACATGTGAATTGGTTGCCACTATAACATGAGAAGTTTCATAAGAAAGAATTTCTGTTATGATGCTAGGAAAAGTGATTGAAATTATCATTGATCAAACTTGTGCACTTTGCTAGCATTAACACTTCATAAATTATTTCTTTTATCATTTACCTACTCGAGGACGAGTAGGAATTAAGCTTGGTGATGCTGATACGTCTCCAACATATCTATAATTTATGAAGTATGCATGCCGTTATATTATCATTCTTGGATGTTTTACAATCATTTTATAGCAAGTTTATACCATTTTTTGGGACTAACCTATTGACCCAGTGCCAGTTGCTATTTTTTGCTTGTTTTTTTACATCGCAGAAAATCAATATTAAATGGAGTCCAAACACCGCGAAACTTTTTGGAGATTTTTTTGGACCAGAAGGAACCCAATGGGCCTGAGCTGCACCTGGGGGGTGCCCCGAGGGGGGCACAACCCACCAGGGCACGCCAGGGCCCCCTGGCGCGCCCAGGTGGGTTGTGCCCACCTCGGTGGCCTCCCGCACCCCCTCTTTGCACTATAAATTCCCAAATATTCCGAACCCCTTGGGGTTAACCTAGATCAGAAGTTTTGCCGCCGCAGGGCTCCGTAGCCATCGAAAAAAATATAGACCCGTTCCGGCACCCTGCGGAGGGGGGGATCATCTCCGGTCGCCATCCTCATCATCCCGGCGGACACCATGATGAGAAGGGAGTAGTCCATGTTGGGGAACGCAGTATTTCAAAAAAATCCTACGATCATGCAAGATCTATCTAGGAGATGCATATCAATGAGAGGGGGAGAGTATGTCTACGTACCCTCGTAGACCGAAAGCGGAAGCGTTATGAAACGCGGTTGATGTAGTCGAACGTCTTCGCGATCCAACCGATCAAGTGCCGAATGCACGGCACCTTCGCGATCTGCACACGTTCAGCTCGGTGACGTCCCTCGTACTCTTGATCCAGCTGAGGCCGAGGGAGAGTTTCGTCAGGACGACGGCGTGATGACGGTGATGATGAAGTTACCGATGCAGGGCTTTGCCTAAGCACTACAACGATATGAACGATGTGGAATTCTGTGGAGGGGGGCACCGCACACGGCTAAACAATCAACTTGTGTGTCTATGGGGTGCTCCCCTCCCGTTTATAAAGGAGTGGAGGAGGGGAGGGCCGGCCCTCATAGGGCGCGCCCAAGGGGGGAGTCCTACTCCCCGTAGGAGTAGGTTTCCCCCCTTCCTAGTAGGAGTAGGAGAAGAAGGAAGAGGGATAGAGAGGGAAGGAAAGGGGGGCGGCCCCCACCCAATTCGGATTGGGCTGGGGGGGCGCCCTCCACCTGGCCGCCTCCTCCTCTCTCCCACTAAGGCTCAATAAGGCCCATTGACTCACGGGGGTTCCGGTAACCCCCCGGTACTCCGGTAAATGCCCGAACTCATCCGGAACCATTCCGATGTCCAAACATAGCCTTCCAATATATTGATCTTTATGTGTCGACCATTTCGAGACTCCTCGTCCTGTCCATGACCACATCCAGGACTCCAAATTACCTTTGGTACATCAAAACACATAAAATCATAATACCGGTCGTCATCGAACGTTAAGCGTGCGGATCCTACGGGCCCGAGAACTATGTAGACATGACCGAGACTCATCTACGGTCAATAACCAATAGCGGAACCTGGATGCTCGTATTGGTTCCTACATAATCTACGAAGATCTTTATCGGTCAAACTGCATAACAACATACGTTGTTCCCTTTGTCATCGGTATGTTACTTGCCCGAGATTCGATCGTCGGTATCATCATACCTACTTCAATCTCGTCACCGGCAAGTCTCTTTACTCATTCCGTAATGCATCATCCCGCAACTAACTCATTAGTCACATTGATTGCAAGGCTTATAGTGATGTGCATTACCGAGAGGGCTCAGAGATACCTCTCCGACAATCGGAGTGACAAATCCTAATCTCGATCTATGCCAACTCAACAAACACCATTGGACACACCTATAGAGCATCTTTATAATCACCCAGTTACATTGTGACATTTGATAGCACACTAAGTGTTCCTCCGGTATTCGGGAGTTGCATAATCTCACAGTCATAGGAACATGTATAAAGTCATGAAGAAAGCAATAGCAATAAACTAAACGATCATAGTGCTAAACTAACGGATGGGTCTAGTCCATCACATCATTCTCTAATGATGTGATCTCGTTCATCAAATGACAACACATGTCTATGGCTAGGAAACTTAACCATCTTTGATTAACTAGCTAGTCAAGTAGAGGCATACTAGGGACACTCTGTTTGTCTATGTATTCACACATGTACTAAGTTTCTGGTTAATACAATTCTAGCATGAATAATAAACATTTATCATGATATAAGGAAATATAAATAACAACTTTATTATTGCCTCTAGGGCATATGTCCTTCAGTCCACCCTCGGGGCTGAGGGTTTGTACCAATAGCTATGTGATTTATCTCTCTCTCGTGATCTATATCATGGGCTTTGTTAATATAGTCGGATCATATGATGTTTCTCCCCTCTATACTCTCATTGTCATGAATTGAATCTTTATCCTTTGAAGTTTTCTCTTGTCGGATTGAATATTCAGAGATGAGAACACATGATATATGTCTTGCGATATGAATACTTGAGGTGACAATTGGGGTATCTTATTAATTCACTTGATATATGTTATGGCATTCAACTCGCGGATTCCTGCAGTGATATAGGGTAATCTATGCATAGGGGTTGATGCACGTTTTTCTCCGACGGAAACTTTGGGGTCTCTTTGTAGTTCTTTGTGTGGATTGAGTATTATGAATATGAATATGCTTTGGTGTTATTCTAGTGCGAACTCTATGATAGATCGAACGGAAACAATAGCCTTGTGTTATTTTAGTATGAACTCTTGAATAGATCGATAGGTAAGAATAGCTTTGAGGTGGCTTCGCACCCTACAAACAATTCCTACCTTTTGTTCTCCACTAATAGGAACTCGGGAGCGATTCTTTGCTGTACTTTGAGGGATAATCATATGATCCAACGTGTTAGCATTGTTGAGAGATTGCACTAGCGAAAGTACGAACCCTAGGCCTTGTTTTTAAGCATTGCAACATTGTTTTTGTGCCCATTTACTATTAGTTACCTTGTTGTTTTTATAATTTCAAATTACAAAAACCAATATCTACTATCCATATTACATTTTTATCACCATCTCTTCGCCGAACTAGTGCACCTATACAATTTGCCATTGTATTGGGTGTGTTGGGGACACAAGATATTTCTTGTATTTGGTTGCAGGGTCGTTTGAGAGAGACCATCTTCATCCTACACCTCTCACGGATTGATAAACCTTAGGTCATCCTCTTGAGGGAAAATTGCTACTGTCCTACAAAACTCTGCGCTTGGAGGCCCAACACGTGTCTATAAGAATAAAGTTGCGTAGTAGACATCAGGGTGCACCGCACACGGCTAAGAGAAATCTTGGTGTGCCTTTGGGGTGCCCCCCACCCCCGCGCGGGAAAGCTAATGGGCCATAGTGGAGAGGAAGAGGCAGCCACAGGAAGTGCCCCCCCCCAAGTCCAATACGAATTGGACAAGGGGTGGGGGCGCGGCCCCCCTTTCCTTCTCCATCTCCTCCTCTTTCCCTTTTCCCCTCTCCGTTGGAAGGAAGGGGGGAGCCGACTAGGACTAGGAGTCCTAGTGGTACTCCTCCCACTTGGCGCGCCCCTAGGGGCCGGCCGGCCTCCCCTCCCCTCCTTTATATACGTGGGCAGGGGGCACCCTAAAGGCACAATAGTTGTTCTCTTGGCCGTGTGTGGTGCCCCCCTCCACAGTTTACTCCTCCGGTCATAGCATCGTAGTGCTTAGGCAAAGCCCTACGCGGATCACATCACCATCACCATCACCACGCCGTCGTACTATCGGAACTCTCCCTCGATGCTCTACTAGATCAAGAGTTCGAGGGACGTCATCGAGCTGAATGTGTGCTGAACACGGAGGTGCCGTACATTCAGTACTTGGATCGGTTGGATCGTCAAGACGTTCGACTACATCAACCGCATTAACCTAACGCTTCCGCTTTCGGTCTACGATGGTACGTGGACACACTCTCCCCCTCTCGTTGCTATGCATCTCCTAGATAGATCTTGCATGATCGTAGGATTTTTTTTTGAAATTGCATGCTACGTTCCCCAACAGGTCCAACACATTTCCACATAAACAAACACATACATCCCCACTTGTAGAACTAGCAACCTTTCAAGAGGCATATAAAAAAATATACTTTAATCACATGTGAGATTTACCATAAATAAACAAATGCACTACTGAGGGAGTCCTGGATTAGGGGGTGTCCGGATGGCCGGACTATACCTTCGGCCGGACTCTTGGACTATGAAGATACAAGATTGAAGACTTCGTCCCGTGTCCGGAAGGGACTTTCCTTGGCGTGGAAGGCAAGCTTGGCGATACGGATATGTAGATCTCCTACCATTGTAACCGACTCTGTGTAACCCTAGCCCTCTCCGATGTCTATATAAACCGGAGAGTTTTAGTCCGTAGGACGAACAACAATCATACCATAGGCTAGCTTCTAGGGTTTAGCCTCTCTGATCTCGTGGTAGATCTACTCTTGTACTACCCATATCATCAATATTAATCAAGCAGGACGTAGGGTTTTACCTCCATCAAGAGGGCCCAAACCTGGGTAAAACATCGTGTCCCCTGCCTCCTGTTACCATCCGACCTAGACGCACAGTTCGGGACCCCCTACCCGAGATCCGTCGGTTTTGACACCGACATTGGTGCTTTCATTGAGAGTTCCTCTGTGTCGTCACTTTTAGGCCCGATGTCTTCTCCGATCATCAACAGCGATGCGATCCAGGGACAGATCTTCGTATTCGGCGGCTTTGCACTGCGGGCCAATTCGCTTGGCCATCTGGAGCAGGTCGAAAGCTACGCCCCTGGCCATCAGGTCAGATTTGGAAGTTTGAACTACACGGCCGACATCCGCGGAGACTCAATCTTCGACGGACTCGAGCCACAGCCGAGCGCGCCGCACTGTCACGATGGGCATGATTTAGCTCTACCGCCGAACAGCGCCCAGGAGGCCGCACCTGTGTCCGCTCCGACCCCTAGCTCAGAGCCGATCACACCAATCGAGGATGGGTGGTTAGACACCGCCTCGGGGGCTGCAATCTCTACGGTGATCGAGCCGAACACCAGCCCTATTCTCTGCAAAGCCCGTGACTCCAAGGAGTCGGACTCCTCTCCAGACTCCGAGCCCTCCGTGCCCCGACCGATCGAACCCGATTGGGCACCGATCATGGAGTTCACCGCCGCGGACATCTTTCAGCACTCGCCCTTCGGCGATATTCTGAATTCACCAAAGTCTCTCTCTTTATCAGGAGAGCCCTGGCCAGACTATGGTCAGCAAGGTTGGGATGCGGATGATGAAGAAATTCGAAGCCCACCCACCACCCACTTCGTAGCCACCGTCGATAATTTAAACGACGTGCTCGACTTTGACTCCGAAGACATCGACGGTATGGACGACGATGTAGGAGATGAACACGAACCAACGCCTATAAGGCACTGGATAGCCACCTCATCTCATGATGTATACATGGTGGACACACCCAAAGGAAGCGACGACGAGGAACACAGGGATGCAACAAGGGATCGTTCACTCGAAAAGCAATCAAAGCAGCGACGTAAATGCCGCTCCAAGCCCCGCCTCGACAGAGACAGCAGCCATACAGACCCAGCCATAGAGCGGTACGAGCCGGCGGACGACGAACATGCCTTCGAGCAAGCGTCCGAATAGGGAAACTTGGATAAACAAACCGAACACCCCGTCCCCGAAGAAAACAACAGTTCGGACAACCTTACGCCGAAAAAACTCATGGAGCAGAAGAACCTCCACCAAAGGCTCGTCGCCACCGCGCATAGCTTGAAAAAGCAGAAGCAGAAACTCAAAACTGCGGAAGATGCACTCAGAATCAGATGGAGCAAAGTACGCAGCACCGCAGACAAATATGCCGGCAGTCGCCGCACAAAAAGCTATCCAAAGCGAAAGTTACTGCCTGAATTTGACGAGGAGGCCTTATAGCCCCCGCAGTCAAAAAATAGGAAAGCCATCCGGTCGGATGGACAACCGCATGGCCAGCATGGAGCGGCAAGCGGCGCCGCACACAAGCCGGCACGCGATCCACCAAAGGATCCACATCAAAAAGACGGCCTAGCCAGATCTATATACGGGCCAAGAAAGCAAGCTCTAGTAAGCAATGCAACACAACAAATATCCGAACATCATGGCACACCCAAATACAGGGGTGACGCACACCCCCTATGTTTCACCGATGAGGTGCTGGACCATGAATTTCCAGCGGGATTCAAGCCCGTAAATATAGAGGCATACGACGGAACAACAGACCCTGGGGTCTGGATCGAGGATTATATCCTCCACATACACATGGCCAAAGGAGATGACCTCCATGCCATAAAATACTTACCCCTCAAGCTTAAAGGGCCAGCCCGGCATTGGCTCAAAAGCCTTCCCGGAAACACCATTGGATGTTGGGAAGAGCTTGAGGATGCTTTCCGGGCAAATTTTCAAGGGACCTATGTCCGCCCTTCGGATGCAGACGATCTCAGTCACATAACTCAACAGCCCGGAGAGTCAGCCCGGAAACTCTGGAACAGATTTCTTACTAAAAAGAATCAGATAGTCGACTGTCCGGACGCCGAAGCCCTAGCAGCTTTTAAGCACAATGTTCGAGACGAATGGCTCGCCAGACACCTCGGCCAAGAAAAGCCAAGAACAATGGCCGCATTGACAAGCCTCATGACCCACTTTTGCGCAGGAGAGGACAGTTGGTTGGCAAGATGCAGCACCAGCGACCCAAGTACATCCAAAGTTAGGGATGGAAACAGAAAAGCCCGACGCAGCAAGGACCAGCGCCGGAATAAGGGAAACAGCCCGAAGAGCACGACGGTCAACGCCGGATTCAAAAGCTCGCGGCAGAATCAGAGAAAGCCGCCCCTCAAGGATAACAGGGACGAGCTATCCAACTTAAACAAAATATTGGACAAGATATGTCAAATACACAGTACTCCCGGGAAGCCTGCGAACCATACCCACAGAGATTGTTGGGTTTTCAAGCAAGCCGGCAAGCTCAACACCGAACACAAGGGGCTCGACACACCAAGTGAGGACGACGACGAACCCCACAAGCAGAGCACCAGGAAACAAAAGGATTTCCCACAAGAAGTCAAAACAGTAAACTTACTTCACGTGACGAACAGAACGGCGCCACAAGAGATACGCGCCATACGGCCTATCCCAAAGGAGTCTCGCCAATGGTTGTTAAAAACAATCACCTTCGACCATCAGGATTACTCTAGAAGTATCCGGAACGCAGGCTGGATTGCCTTGGTATTAGATCCAATAATCGGCGGCCTCCATTTTACAAATGTCCTGATGGACGGCGGCAGTGGTTTAAACATGTTATACCAGGACACAATCCGCAACATGGGGATAGACCCAACAAAAATTCGCCATAGCAAAACCTCCTTTCAAGGGGTAACGCCAGGCCCAGATGCCCATTGCATGGGTTCTCTCCGGCTAGAAGTTATGTTTGGCTCCCTCGATAACTTCCGTTGCGAACAGCTAACTTCCACATCGCCCCATTCTCAAGTAGCTATCAAGCACTGCTGGGACGCGAAGCTTTCACCCGCTTTAACGCAATACCGCATTATGCATCTCTTACGCTTAAGATGCCCAGTCCACGAGGCATCATCTCATTAAAGGGAAAACATTGAGCGTTCCTCCCGTGCGGAAAACGGTGCAGCTGCCTTGACAGCCCCACAATAAAGAGGCTTCGCCAGCCAAATCATCTAAACAGGTCGTCAAGACCACGGACACGGCTAGACGAGTCCGGCATAAACATACAATTGATAAAGGCTTAATAGCCGTATACCCCTGTACTAGGGGCTCCGCGCATATAAAACAAGAGACAATAAAGTTCAATTTTACCCATTTCGATTCATACTTTGTTATTTAGTATAACTCATGTTCGGCACGATCTTTCTTTAACTAAGTTCCTCTCTTTTACAGATGAACACCGTGCTACGCCCGTCCAGGATACGGCACAACGGAGACACAGGCGCAGACGTGCAGCAGGGACCCGTTCCAAGGATTCTTTTCAGATTAAGACCCTGCATAAACCTTTTTTACTGTCTCTTGTTGATACACATCCCCTGGTTTCTTGGTATAACCAAGGAGGAGGCTAGCGTTTTGGCATGTGGCCACGTCAGAGTTTTGCGCGTACCTGGACACTAGGGGCTTATTACTAAGGGTGTTATCCCGCCCGCCCTCATAAAGACTGAATACCTTAGGGAGTGTTCGGCGTCGCGAGTTTGGCCTTATATGCATCAGCTCCGAATCATGTCTTTGGTCAAATGTTGGGTTTGCCTGGCTCCTGTGTTTTGTTGCCTTACGTTCCGCTCTATCGGCTAAAGCGGCACCAGGAGAACTACTGCGATTGTGCCCCGGTTCGGCCAGGCGAGCACCTCAGTAGAGAAAGCCAAAAACTGACTGTCATGATATAGCGTGAGACTGGTCAACCATTCGATGACATACCGGAATCTTTAGGATTCCTCCGCATTAACGAAGGGTCGTTTCCCGGCCAGACACATACGCGCCCCGAGTTCGGGCGAGCGCAGGCGCCACCAGGGGCTATATAAGTAGCCTCAATGTCAAACTCCTATGGCTAAGTGAAAGTGATAAAGCATCATAGTCCGATTGCCTAGTTCGCTGCGCTATCACCTCCTTTGTAGGACCAAGACATTGGATCAAGTGTGAAAATGCGCCTTCTGCGAACACCCCCGCATTATGTGCGTGGGGGCTGAAGCCGACGACTGCCATCTTTCAGATTATATATACATATATGTTAAACGGCCGCACAGGAGGTATCATAATACTTGCAGGCACAAGTATAAAAAGCTTCTACAATTTATCAAAATATTGTTTTACAATAATACATGCTATTCGAATATAGTATCCTTCAAGCACTGCGTCTCTATTAAACGAGCGCCTTGCAGAACTTCCTGAAAATAGCGCTCGGCAGGTACTCGGCTTCCATCCGAGTCTGGGGATGCAACAGCGGTGGCTTCCATTTCCGCCCAGTATGTCTTGACACGGGCAAGAGCCATCCGCGCACCCTCTATGCACGCTGACCTCTTCATCGCATCGATATGCGGCGCTGCACCAAGGAACTGCTGCACCAAGTTGAAATAACTTTTCGGCTCTGGTCTCTCTGGCCACAGATGACTCACGACATACTTCATGGGGAGTCCAGACAACCTATTTAGCTCGGCCCATTCGGCCAAACGATCGGCTAATGACAGTGGACGCTCTGGATTGTGGAACTGCGACCAGAAGAGCTTTTTCACTTCGCGATCTTCTTGATCTCGGAAGTGCTCGGCCGCATCTGCGGCACTCGCTGCTAAATCCAGATAGGTGTCCGCCGTACTCCACATCTGGTCTAACGGAGCATGTTTAGGATCACAGAACTTCCTCCGCAGCATAAAGGGCTTTCAGCCGCGATTTCTCCGGCCTGACGCAGCTCCTCCTTCACAGCTCTCATCGCAGAGCGAGCATCCTTGGCATTGGCAACGGCCTTCTTCAGGTCCGTCTGTTCCGCCCGATCTTCTTTTTCAAGAAGCTTGCAACGGTCAGCAGCGTTCTTCAGCTTCATGGCCATCTCGGTCATTTCCTTCTTGCTTCGGCAGTGAGCAGCCTGTTCGGCTTTCAGCTCTTCAATTGCCTTTCCGGCAGCCGCATCACTTTTCCTGGCTTACTCCTTGGCTCGGGCAAGTTCCGCCCGAAGATTCTCCATGGTAGCAGCACCATCTGCATCAAGCGCACACATTGTAAGATACTGGCATAAAGCTCCTCTTACCAGGCACCGCCGAAGGAATTACATACCTTGTGCCTCGTCAAGCCGCTTGTTGACAAGCGCGATGTCGGCATCTGCCATGTCAAGTTGCCGCTTTAGCTCGGCAAATCCATCAGTCCGGCTGGCCACCGGACACTTCGCCACCTACGTATAAAGGCGGCATATTAGACCTGGGATTATGATCCTCTGTGCGCCGTCACTTTTGACAACACACAGAGTCTCAGGGGCTACTATCTACACAGGGCGCATCTTATTTATGCGCAACTATCCAAAAAGGGTACATTATTTCACGTACCTCAAAACGTGTCAGTAAACTCCTGACGGCCTCGTGCAATCTGCTCTTCGCGGATGAAATCCTCTCAATCACCGTACCCATCAATGCACGGTGCTCCTCTGAGATAGATGCTCGCCCTAGCAGATCCTTCAGCTCCTCCGACCGCGTACCAGACGGCGCCGGACTCGTCCGATGGCCCTTTTCGAAGGACGGACGCGGAGGGCTTTGGGGGGGCATATGACTACCTTCCGACCCCGCCAGATTCGGAGAAACCCTCCGCGACGATACCTCAGGGTCGCCCGCCTCACAAGGCGGTACGGCAGGGGGAGGCGTTCCGCTCTCCATCATCTCCGGAAGAAGATCCCCCGAAGACGAGCTCTGCTAAGAAGGGCTAAGGTCTGAGCTACAAGGTAAATTTTTGATTACTTTTCTCAGATATAAAGCAGGGATTTCTCTCGTTTCTTAAAAAGAAAACTCCTCTCTACTTACGGCTCGATGGAGGGCTGATCCCCTTGAGGGCATAATTCGGCCGAAGTATCCCCCAGCACAGGACCCTCTGGCGAAGATTTCTTCCCCCGCTTTAAGACCATGGTCTCCGGGTCTTCAGAGGCGGTCCTCTTCTTCCCCTGAGGAGAGGAATTTTCGATTCCTCCCTTCCGGACAACCTCCTTTGAGGAGGCTGTAGCTCCCTTGTCCCCTCCCTCGCTTCCCTTTGAAGGCACAACCTCCAACATCCTGACTAGCACGGGACCCGGCGTGGTCTCGGGGAGGGGGGCCGGACACCTGATTAGCTTTGCTTTCGCTATCCACTCCTGTTTAAAGGACATCTCTTTTAGGGGCAATTTTATGATAAATATATGGATAGCGAGTCCGGGCACAAGGCTACTTACTTTAGTATCCGGACGATTGCAGCTCAGACCTGCGTCCTCTGAAGAATCCGGACACACTACTTGTGGTCTGAAGAACAATTTGTACATCTCCACGGGCGTCATGCCTAGAAAATGTTGGAGAACTCGTGGTCCCTCTGGGTTGAACTCCCACAGGAGGAGGGGGCGACGTTTGCAGGGCAGAACTCGGCGAATTAACATAACCTGCATCACCATGACCATACCGATGTCTCTTTCTAGGAGATCTCGGATGTGGCCCTGCAACAGGGCCACATCCTTTGCCGGCCCCCAGTCCAGCCCCGTATTGACCCATGACGCCAGTCATGGCGGGGGACCCGAGCGAAAGGCAGGTGGCGCCACCCACTTAGGGGCCCTGGGAGCGGTAATATGAAACCACTCTCGCTGCCATAAGCTGGACTCCTCTTGAAAAGAGCCCTCGGGCCATGGGGTACCAGCATTCTTGCTTATAAAAGCACCTCCGCACTCCGCATGCCGTCCCTCGATCATCTTCGGCTCTACTTTGAAGGTCTTGAGCCATAGTCCGAAGTGAGGAGTGATACGGAGGAAGGCTTCACACACGACGATGAATGAGGAAATATGGAGGATGGACTCCGGGGCTAAGTCGTGAAATTCCAGCCCATAATAATACATGAGCCCCCTCACGAAGGGATCCGTCGGGAAGCCTAGCCCCCGAAGGAAGTGAGACATGAACACCACACTCTCACCGGGCTTGGGAGTGGGAATGACCTGCCCTTGAGCAGGCAGCCTATGCGAGATTTCGCCGGTCAAGAACCTGGCCTCTCTCAACTTCAGCACGTCCTCCTCCGTGACGGAGGAAGGCATCCATCGGCCTCGAAGGTCAGAACCGGATATTGTCGAAGGTCTGAAGCACCTGAAATCTGGAGCCTTGGGTGTTGGAACTCGAGGCGAAGGGCGAACTCGTTTGAGATTGAAAGAAAGGAGTAAGCCCTTGGTCTCTTTATAAGAGGTTGAATACCAAGGGCCTTCCCCGTGACCGTTTGGGACTCGCCTTTGATCGAGAAAATATACCAACGGGTACGGTTGGGTTACCCACGCCCGTATTGATGAGAATCCCGGAATAAGGGGACACGATCTCTGCTTTAACAAGACATGCCAAGGAAACCGCCTCGCTAAACGCGCTAAGGTGGGACAATAAAATGATTCAAATAAAGACTTGGCCGTGGTGTGATGTCACGCTACGGAATACGTCAGCATATTAGATTTGTGTAAATATTATTCTCTCTATGGCAATATGTGGAAACTTATTTTGCAGAGCCGGACACTACCTTCGTGTTCAAAATCTTCTATGAAGTACTTGGAGGAGGAACCCGCCTTGCAATGCCAAAGACAATCTGCGCGCCGGACTCATCGTCATTAAAGCCTGGTTCAGGGGCTACTGAGGGAGTCCTGGATTAGGGGGTGTCCGGATGGCCGGACTATACCTTCGGCCGGACTCCTGGACTATGAAGATACAAGATTGAAGACTTCGTCCCATGTCCGGAAGGGACTTTCCTTGGCGTGGAAGGCAAGCTTGGCGATACGGATATGTAGATCTCCTACCATTGTAACCGACTCTGTGTAACCCTAGCCCTCTCCGGTGTCTATATAAACCGGAGAGTTTTAGTCCGTAGGACGAACAATAATCATACCATAGGCTAGCTTCTAGGGTTTAGCCTCTCTGATCTCGTGGTAGATCTACTCTTGTACTACCCATATCATCAATATTAATCAAGCAGGACGTAGGATTTTACCTCCATCAAGAGGGCCCGAACCTGGGTTAAACATCGTGTCCCCTGCCTCCTGTTATCATCCGACCTAGACGCACAGTTCGGGACCCCCTACCCGAGATCCGCCGGTTTTGACACCGACAACTACTTTCATGTGAGACCAATTTTGTTTTGTTTTGTAAAAGGCAAATAACAAACACAAAAGTAGGACTTCAACTCAAAATCGATCTTGGTTTTAGTTTCTCTTTCAAACTACAATGGTCATTTTGACGTTGCGTACCTCCCACCATATTATTACTATCTTCTCTAATCGTAAATCATGCAACGACTACAAGGAAACTAACGTTTTTTGACCATCTCCTAAGCCAATGGCTCCATGACAATGCAGAACTAACCAAATAATGCACGCCGCGATCGTAGCATCGGGGCCGAGGCTGCTTGCCAATCAACTTATGAAATTGACACCTATATATAGAGCTGCTCGCAGCTTTAGTCAGCCACACCACTACAACAACAGAAAGTATTCTACCACTAGACCGACCGCACCAAGTGAAGTGAGAGCTTTGCGCTAAGGGTTCATCAGCAACATATTAAGAGCACCAAGCTCGCGGCGATCGTGCTAGTAAACTTAAGAGTTTGAACTCAGAAAGTGAGGTAGTGAGTACCGGCTCGGCTAGAAGCCATGGCGACGGAATTTTATGGCAATTTGTTTTCTTCAAAGGGAAACTGCAAATGGAGAAGGTTCTTGATTCGGCCCCATGCAAGATCATGTGGGGGATGAACACTTTATATATTAACTCACCCGCAAAATAAACACTTTATATATTAACTCACTCGCAAAAAAACACTTTATTAACTAAACGATGTATGCAAGAGGGGTCAAATGTGCTTTATTTTCGATGTTCCTCCCTAAAGTGCCCTGACCTAGACGACTCCCTGAAAAAAAACACCACTAGGATATGTGTGGTTCAGGTGTCACCCATGCCATTTTTCGCATAGTTGAGGGGACCGAGTCCACGGAGAACATTAACAACACTATTTTGGTGCTAATTCCTCCAACATTTCTCAGTTCCGGTCGATTAACTTATGTAATGTGTTGTACAAGATTGCTTTGAAGATGTTGGCAGACTGTTTGAAGAAAAATCCTCTCTCAAATATATCCGAAGAGAAAGGGGGGCAGGGGAGGGAGAGAGCTTGTGGTTTGTGTATTTAGAGAATAGTGGTACACAATTCTTGTTATGAACTTCATAAGGCAAATTTGACAACGGTGCGATGCGAGACTAGACATACCGAGTCACCAACTATGGCTAGAAGCCTACGACAAGAACTGCCAGGATCAATTAGGCAGGCTTGACGGTGGGACAAAGCTATGGACACATAGTTGAGCCATTAGTTGCAGCAGTTGAAGTTGCATGTAGCCTCAAGTGTGGTTTTGATAATTAATAGCAATCCTCATGGACTAATGATTTCTTTGAGTCATATATGGAGTACCCATAGGTGATGCATGGAGGACATTTGGTGGCTTCAGGAATGAATGTCGTCTGAATTGAGTTATGCATCAAGATTGTTGATTTCAAGAGATGAATATTATAGTATGATAAGCCAACAAAACTAGGCATAAACATTGAGCTCACTGAATGAAGTAAATATGATAAAAATAACATTCTTGTGAAGATCAAGATATGACCAAGAAGGGGTGGGCATTCAGTAGAAACCAAGAATTCGGTTTATACTGTTCATTTTTTTTTTCAATTTCATTAGTAAAGTTAAAAATCAAAAATAACAACACAAATCAGCTAACCGAAAATTCGGTTTTCAGTTTATACCGAACAATTACTTAGTCGCTGAGGAGTTAGGGCATGTACAATGGTTGATAAGGTAGTCTTATCTTAAGTCTTGCATGTAATTTAGAGATGACAAAACATTTTATCTACAATGGGTCATCTTAGACTTATCTTCAATAACTAGTTATTCCTAAAAATGTGGTGAGACATATTGTGCTAAGAGATCATCTCTTGTCTTCTCTTAAATAAGAAAGAACAAGCATTTTCTTATGAGTTCTCTCTTTTCCACCTCATCACTTATCCTACGTGGCACTGGTAAGATAGCACCATTGTACATGCCCTTACAACGCAGCTATGAAATATCAATTCTGAGCATCCCGCCCCCTTATATAAGGGGGCATCTTATCCTGTTGAGCGTACCCACGCGATGTGCGACTAAACAAAACAAGACAGTCTATTTCCCTATGCTCTACGAACGTGTTTGGGCCAAGCAATTTATGTGCACGGCCCATGCCTATGACACAGAAAGACTAGCTGGCTGGCTTAGCTCGCACTTGGGCCTGTCGCCTACGCAAAAAAAAAAAAAAAAAACTCGCACATGGGCTGGCCGCGCGCGAGCGGCTGGTGGTTGGCGATCAGAGACGCGTCATTTATCCTAACGCGTACGTGAGGGAGCTTCGTGCTTTGGATTTTCTTTCGGTGCACGATTTCCTACCGAACCAACAAATTTGAATTCGGTTATTAAAAGGAGAAACCGATTTTTACTGCAGCAGTAACAAAAACCGAAAATTCAGTATTTTCGGTTTCGGTATCGGTTCGGCATTCGGTTGGTAGGTTTTTATGCCCACCCCTAACCAAGATGCAGCGCTATGATTGGATTCTAAATAGTCAACACACAAACGTAAATAATGTATTGTGTGTGATCAAATGATCGAGTGATATGGTAAGCATTATGAATTGTGCTTTATGCGTTTTGGTATTCCTATATGAGGTAGATGCCACTCATGGGCTTCCATCCAAAGGTAGTTTCAGATAACCCATGAGAAGATGATGCCAAGAGGAAATGGTCTTCAAGTTTGAAAAGAGCAAGGGCAAGATACAAATCTCCAGAAGATATATGCTTGAATCTTGCAGACCATTTTATAATAATGGACGTCTGAAGATGTGCTTAAGTGAGAGAGCCTTCAGCAAGGATTTTGGCTCGAGAGAAGTATGAATGATGTCATCGGGCTCAAGTGGAATGCACAAGGCAAAGGAATGCCTCTGCTGGACATTCCTAGTTTTACTATTCTCAAGGTGCATGGTGGGAGACCAAATTATAGGTTTGATAGTCCAGCTATAAAGAGTGTCTATCGTGAGTAGCTTGATCACGTTGTACAGAGTGCTCAAACATTTGAATGTTTTGCATCCTACTTTTTAGTTGATCTTGGATGGTTCTCTATGTGAGGAATTAGAGCTTGTTAGTTTCATAACAAGCTCAAGATCATAAAAATTAGAGTTTGCATGAGAAAGTAGTGTCGTTTTCCATGACGTCTGTTCTAGGTGTTCCAGGGCCTTCGGGGCAGATTTGTTTATTGGGGGCTTCTTTGGGCATGCTATAGGAAATACTTCTGTGCTAGTTAGTAGCCTCTAGAGCAGCCCAAAATTATCATGGAAAGCGTTTCGATTTTCGGCCTCCAGATCCTCTGTATTGTTCGAAGACTCCGGGTTAGGCGAAGAACGGAAGAAGCAACCAACATGCATAAATAAGTGGGACCTATATATAGCCCTCCTTCCCCGAGGGGAAAGGAAACAACTGGATGTCGGTTTTTGCTGCATATCGTTTGACATCCAAGTTCATCCCCACAATCCCGATTTCCCATCTAAGTGAGGGCAAGTAACCATGGATCTATGAATAATTTATTGACCTTCTCCATTGTTCCCCCCCTCTATAATCCATCAATTGCATGAGATGCATAGGGTGAGAATCGATGGGGTCAGATTTGATCATAAGTTGCTTTCGTTGGATGGAGCGATTTGAGCTCCACAAAGCGACCGGTTTGGTAAGAGCCTTAAAGCTTGTTACTCTTAGAGGCCTCCACCTTCTAAATGGTTTGGTCATATTGGTTCTGTGATCTCTTCACGAAGCTTGTGAAAGAGGTTGGGTTATCTGTGAAGTGATTGTGGAATTTTCTGTCTCCGAAGTGGAGGAAAATAGTATCCATAGTGGATCAAGGGGCAATCCAGAGAGAGAGAGGGGGGGGGGGGAGCCCCCCTCAACGGAGAGTAGAATAAAGGTGGTATTTGAATTCGAGGAAATACATTGGTTGTCTCTTATTCCCTTTATATTCCGCAATTCACACTTGCTATCATTGATATTCGGCAAGTCACGCTCGCTACTGGTTCGGTAATAAGAGTTAGGATCACTGGGGCGATGTGGACAGTGGTACGAAGAGACATGAAGAATGTGTAGCTCTACCAAGTGAACATGTCAAACCATTCAATTGACACATAACCAGGTCACATACCATATTAAGAGTGTTAGGGTCAACGAGGCGAAGTAGATGGCGGCGGGGAGTGATGAAGGACACATACCCAATCTAGTTGTCACCATATGAGATCTGACCATTTTGATCTCGATCTACATCATGGGGAGAATGGATCTGAGAGGATGTCATCGGGTCATCGCGCATCCATCTTACAAGTTATCTTCAACATGGGCCCAAGGTCATGCCTCAGCAGGAACATCATGGTTGCTCAGATAACAGCATCGCCGCCACCATGGTGTGGAACTCTGATCTGGAGGTGTTGGAGAGGCACACGACGAATCCCAGTGTGCCGGTTCTGCAGATGAAGAATGATCTCATGGTCAAGTTTAAGGAGAGGGGGGAAGTAATGGTGTAGCATGCTCCAGCTTCATACTAGTATATGGGTAATACATTATGAATCCATCCACCTATGTGCATCTCTATTACCTAACTCTATCTGTCTTTTGAATCAGAGTACACAGTTGCAAGACACACAATGCTACGAAATCGGTAGAAAGGAGGAAAGAACATCATGTGCATTTCAAAATGCTCGTGGCTTGTTTAAAAAATTGCCGTGAAAAAAAGATTGTTGCTTCATCCTGTCATAGACTCATAGTACAATTATACTTACAACTGGAAAAATTACAGACCAAAGAATATTGGCTAGTTTAATCCTATCAGGTATATAACCAAATCACTTCCTTTAAAAGGAGACCTGTCTTTTTTTTCTTTTGGACTGCGTTGGAAAAATTGGAATGAAAACTAGACATTATCCTTCCACTTCCAGAGTCTGTTGCCCTGTTTGAAACAGGAGCATCAGGCCGGTTTTTAACCGTCGTCCAAATAGAATCTATGCACGATTCTTGACAACGTGATGCATATACGTTTTTCTTTGTAGAACTGGCATGCACATTATTGTGTTATTTTGTGGAAGCTCACGCTCCGTGATGTGCCTGCAAAATGGAAGCAGGGACATACTTCAGTCTTCTGTATGAGTCCAGGGCTAGAGTGCGTGTAGGGTATGACCGTTTTCACGTTTAATTATGGGTTGAAAATATACTTAAGCTCGACTCTTAAGATCTATGTATCTTATGAGAAAATGCAATAGAATTTTTGTAGTTAAACAACAATGCATCATGTTTATTTGATTCCATTGTTGTTACCTAACCGGAAACCAAAATGGGATATCGTCACTTTGTATTGGCCTTGACATACGCACCTGTTTAGTTACTATGCCAAAATTTGGGATATGAAAGATTTAGAAAATGACCACTGCATGTGAAGAAGTGCAGTACCTTTACCCTTATTCTTGTCCGTTGGTAAAAGTTCTTCAGCACCGATTTTCATGTCAGCATTAGATGAACGCCTCTTTGTCTTTCTGTTTAGTGCCTCAACCTCGACAATGAAGGTTCCACAGACAGGACGATGATCTGAAAATCGGGACTCTCCACGGTAGTAGGACAACTGTGAAGTGCCGTCTCCTTGCCACAATATTCTATCACACCTGAACAAGTTCAATTACTTAAGACGTATGCAACGGAATGCATCGAGCACCGAATGGTTCACAAGCATAATATCACAAGCTTATTGTATATCAGAACTACTGTGTGCGGCATTTATTTTACTTATTTACTTTTGCATGGAAGTACTTAGAGAGCTATTGCCACTTGCAGTGAACGCCAATGGTAATGTTAGACTGCATGCTAGGGCCTCTTTGGTTCGATCTCAAAGAGTTTTTCTAGGATTCTACTCCTTCGGAATTTTTCTTAAGTGGGGTCTTTGATTCGTGGGATTGCAACCAATAGGACTTTTGGACTTCTTTTTTTTTGGTGGGTTCTTTGTGGCTTCCCAGTAGAAGTGTGGAACAATAGCCACTTGTCGAGCCGTTTAGGATATATTGTACATTTGACTCTTGTCAATTGGCATGCTTAACGAAAAGACATGCAAAGCTTTTGTGCACGCTCCCTAAAAAACCTCTTGGGAAGATTTCTATGTTGTCCTTATGGTGTACCGAACAGCCGCTCAATCTTTTAGGATTTAAGATGGCATGAAAATAAAAAAAGGCCTTAAGTTTGTGCCTACAGCAACAGCTGAATGGAATATTATGACATTACACTTTCTCTATTTCCCAGACAGGGCTTCCTTGTCATGGAACTACTTAAAATTGTTCATAGTTACATACCATGCTGGCGTTCTCCTCTTTTTGTTTGATGTTGCAGTCTCACCAGCATACGCATCCGAGTTAGAGGAGTACTTGTATGTGGGAGCAAAATATATCTTCCCCTCATTCCATCCCCTGAACACTCGTCCAGCATCTCGTTCAATTTTTAGCTGAAGAATGAACATACTGAATATCAGGGAAGGGAAAATTTGCAGAAGTGGACAACTATGGTTTGGGCGCAATAAGGGAATCATTTGAAAGATTTGATATCACCTTTTCGGATTTCTTTAGTAGTACCAAATTTTTAGCAAACAGATAATAAATGCATTTGTTTGCCGTCTTTCAGTGAGTAGTTCAAATTTTGATTCATAACTAGATTGATTCAACTGATACAAAGTTACCTGATCCTTTTCGAAAAGGGCATCCCAATTATTTTCCGTCAAAAGCCTTTTCGTATCTTCATAGCTCAGTGCAATACGGTAGTTCAAATCCCCAAACCATATTACCTTACTGAGATAAACAGTGCATTAATTAGTTACAGAATATTAAACTGACAAGGAACAGATGTACAATCATATACTCCCTCCGTTCCTATATATTTGTCTTTTTAGAGATTTCAACAAGTGACTACATACGGAGCAAAATGAGTGAATCTACACTCTAAAATATGTCTATATACATCCGTATGTGGTAGTCCATTTGAAATCTATAAAAAGACATATATTTAGGAACGGAGGGAGTATATCACCAGATTCTTACTCATGCTCAAGAATTTTCTCAGGAATTCTTCGCCCAATTCTCCTGCAAAGCCTCGAAAACAGTGTGAGCCGCATTATCTCTAGAACATCAGAGTTTCTTCTGAATTCATCCCCTTCTTTCTGACCTGAAGCCAAATGGCTGCAGATGAAACAAAAGCTTGTCTGGTGCACTGTCATGCTTACTGATATACATCCCTGCAGTAGAAGTGTATTCAGGATACGGACAATTAGTTACAGCAATGCTTCAATCTGATTTAGTCCTGACCTTGTTTCCAAGACAGCCAAGAATTCCTCGCCCTATGCAAGACGTTCTTAGATGGCCGATGTGTTGCACTAGTTCTTTCTTTACCCACACAGTGACAAAAATACCAACCATTTGTTTGCATACTATGAGGTTATATTTTAGCTTATCCCTTGCGGTGGGAGCGGAAGTTACTTCACTTAGCACAGAGCCGCAAGAATCCCTCGTGTTCTCTTTCTCTTCCTCTCCCGAGGAATCAGTCTCGTCAGCATGTTTTTTCGGGCGCCGAAAGCAAGCATCCCTGTACGATGATTTGATCATTTCTGCTGGGCAGTTGCAGGCCTTAAGCCGTTTTCTCTGCATTGGCATGAAAGGTTTTCTAATGGCTTTGAGGGAAGATTTCTGGAAGATTGCGGAACCACTTGCTGTTTTTGTTAATTCAGAGAATGAAGTCTCGAGGCTTGAAGAAGCTCGAGATGAAGTAGAATCGACAGATGGAGATGTCGGACGCTGAAAGACATTGGTATCATTATGAGCTGGCCGGTTTAGTGCTTGGTTTATAAGAACAAGCCACCTTGCAGCTGGTTCATTGTCTTCTATCACAAGCACATTACCAGCATTGAGAGGAACAATTTCCTGAAAACTGTTCAAAGATTAATAGATAGAATTGATGTCATGGAGATCAATGTTAAAGGAAAAGGTCCACTAAATACTCTTGAGACTTGAAAGTAAACCAGGAATCCAGGATTAATTACGCTGAATACAAATACTAAACGTGTTAATGATATTCTACTACCACACCAATCAAGGATTACTTTTAACATTTTCAGCTGTGCATTGAATCTTGTAGATGAGAAAGTTAATATTCATGTGTTAAACATTAGGGAGGGTATATATATATATATATATATATATAATAACACAGGCAGTGTAATTAGTAATGTCGGCAGGGAATATTTCTGTATCTATTTAAAATCAGTGCAAAACCTACCCCAACACATAAATATCTGAATGATCATCAGGTGGAACAAAATCATCCATGTTCAGTTCAGCAGTAGGTGCTTTCCCACCGACGTTCCAGGTAGAGACAAAAATTCTGTTCAATGAAAGCAGAGTGGAGAATCTAGTCTGTTGGCACAAAAGGATGGGAAAATGACAGGATATGAAATTTCCATTGTTGTACCTGATGGGCTCAGTTGTTCTATTAATAGAAGAAGGTTGGGCCAGGAAATGGCTGAGACGTATGCTCTTAACTCCTGGTTTGAATTAAAGACAGACAAGAAACAAATTGAAACTAACATTTTACATCTGTACAATCAGATAAAACACATGATTTTACATGTTAAAGTACCTGAAAGTGTTCTCAAGGGGGAAGCGGATACTGTCTTAGAAGGACTTGGTCCAAGCTCAGCTGCTGTAATATATAGGAGCATACGACACATTTAATTCCTGCTATTATGTCAAGACAAACTAAAGATTTCTGGATAATTGATTAATGGGATTAGCTACCTTATAAGAACTGTGAGGCTCATTTAATGACTGTTGCGGAGCTTCATATTAATCTCTATATAATTTAAGACTGAAACGATGCCATGTTTTTGTTCTAAAAAATGGTGTCATGTTTCGAAAATGGAATGGTAGGTGATAGTTTGGATTGCAGGTTTGTCAATCAATTTTGTCACATCATACTTTTGGGTAAAACTCGCCCCTATAAATTTGAAGTGGTTAAACTTGCCCAATTAGGGAACAATTTGGTGAAAACATTGCTTCACTAAAGTTAGTTTTCAACTGTTAAAGAAGATTTAAAGTTTTTTCAATACTGGGATATTTACTGAAGAAAGGTTTTAGACTCATGTCCCGTAACAATCTAAAACATGGGATGAAAACAACGTCCAAAGGTATTTTCATGCGTGATGGGGAAAGTGAAGGACAAAAGGCGACCTGCATTGCAGCTTGGACTGTCGGTCCTCTTTGCAGATTTCTTCTCCTTTGCACCGAAAAGTTTGGGGCGGCAACCCTGGAGTCCAAATGTAGTTTGCTGAAGGCAATTGTTTTCATCTCTACAGACTGTGGTTGCGGAAACAGAATTACCATCTCACCTTCATTTTTCCCTCACCCGCGGAGGCCATCGATTGCTGAACCTAGCAAAGGCTCTTCTCCTTTCTGAATTTCAAGACCGAGCACCAAATTCGACAGTCAAATCAAATGTTAAAGAATCTGCAAGCAAATCATCGTAGTGTTCACATAAGTAACATGGAACTAATTAAATTCTTGCTACAATTGCGTTCAGGTAAGGTAACCAACCAGCCCGCTGACAGAGAATGCAGAGGCACGAGAAGATGCGGTTTCGGGCCGATCTTCCTCGGCACGATCCGACGGACCCCAAACAGGCAATGCCGCAACGTATGTATACACCCACCTTTAGTTAGCCTGGAGGGAACCTCCGGATCCTGGCGCTCCGGCGATCCCAAACCAAAGCCCTCGGCCAACCCAGCCAAGAAGCAGCGGGCAAACCCCCCGTACTACTCCTGCCAGAGCAGCCCACTTGGCGGCGGCGCGCGGGGAGCCCTGGAATCCGGCAATGCGTGGGGGGAGGAGGCCGGCGAGGGACGCAGGGCCATCGGGGGACCGCCTCTCTCCCCTCCGTCCGTGGACCTCCCTCCTTTAAACCAATGCGGGAGAGAAGCGCAGCGGAAGGAGAGAATAAACTATGGGACGGACACTGTGGCAGGCAGGCCGTGGGTGCGGTGGCCCGACGGGGAGGGGAGGAATGCCTTCGGATTGGACGATCTACATCTAGTAGTAGTAGTACTGTCCGTGCTGCTGCATGCGGCGGCGGGTTGACCGGAGCGGCGAGTTAGAGGCGCGCACGTGAGGCGACTGGATGCGTCCGGAGCGGGGGAGACGGGGGGTGGTGGGGAGAAAGTGGGGGGGGAGTCGGAGGACACACCGTGTCAGCGGCGGGGTTGCTTTTCCTTGGATTTGGATTGGATTGGACGTGGGTGCTGCATCGACGTGAGACCCCATGATTCCGTTCCGGAGCCGACAGCAAAGGGACAGACGTCGACCCGCTCGCCTTTACATGATCCCGGAATCAGTCGGGCGAGAAGGATATAATTCAGGCGAAAATGTACTCCCTCGATTCCCATGCTTAGGTTTATTGTTGTTGAGTTTTTCCGTTAATCGCATGGTATGACAAAGAAAATCTACAGTATATATATATACCTATACCTATACCTATATCTATACCTACCTACTAATAAAGCAAAGTGTGTTTCTCTAATTTTTCATCCATTCACCACCGATTTTTTTTATATCCGAGGTGGTACTAAATTTTTGTGGTCCAACTGCTAGAAAAGAAAAAAAAATAGTTTTGTCCTGAATTTCTTACGTCGGCCGCACGCACTAAGGCCCAGAGAAGCCACCCATTTACATCCACCCCACGCAGCTGGGAAACCTTATTTGTCGCGTTGAGCGGTATATATGGAGTTTCGCATCTGTCGCCTACCATGGGCCAGCCCATGTCCGTTTCTTTCGTTTTCTTTTTCTACTATTTTTTTCTTGTTCCCTTCCAAGTTATTTTATCCTTTTTACCATAAATTTATTTTTTTTATTTTTTTTCAGAAGTTAGATTTTTACAAAAGTTCTTTAAGTCTTCCTAATTTCATTTTTTCCAATTTTGAAAAATATTTGGAACTTTAAATTTCTATCTCGTACCAAAATTGTCCTATATTAAAAAAATTAGTAGGTATAGAAAACCATTGTTCTAATTGTTCTTATTGGTACCTCTAATTTTGGTACCATTTTTGAAAATGGATGAAATACCTCTAATTGTTTCATCCATTTATCACCAAAAATACTTTTTTATATCCGAGGTTGTTCTAATTTTTTGTGGTCCATCTGCTACAAAAAAAAGTTTTGTACAGAATTTCGTACGTGGGCCGCAAGCGCTAAGGCCCAGAGAATCCACGCATTTATATCCTGCCCATGCAGTTGGGAAACTTATTTGTCGCCCTCAGCGGCATATAGTGGGAATTACGCATCTGTCGCCCAACGTTGGTCCGGCCCATGTACGTTTTTACTGTGTTCTTTTTCTACTTTTGTTTTTCTTTTTTCCCCTCCAGCTTATTTTTTCCTATTCCCATAAATTTATTTTTTTGTTTTTTCAGAATTTCGATTTTCGTACAAATGTTCGTTTAATCTATAGAATTTAAAATTTTGTCCCCATTTTCAAAAATATTTGGAACTTTCAATTTTTATTGTCGTTCCATATTTGTTTGAAATTCAAATAATGTTCGCATTTTTTCAAAAGAATTCCAAAATCGTTCGTGAATTTGTATTAAATTGAATTTTTGAAATAGTTGTAATTGGAAAATACTCCTTTTTATTGAAATGTTCACAAATTGAGAATAATGTTCGTGATTAAAAACAAAATTTTGAAAATGGTTTTAAATGTTCAAAACAAGTTTCCATTTGCAGAAATTGTTCATAAATTCAAAAAATGTTCATTTCTCCGCCTTAAAAATGGTTCCTATTTTCAAAAAATATTTGTGAATTTTAAAAAATCTTCATATTTCATGTTTTGTTTGTCTTTTTCCATAAATTAAAGTTTTTTAAAAAAATGCTCGCATTTTTTATACAAAAATCAGGAGGTCACCACAACCTCGACAAGGAGGCGGACCTGAAGAAAAAAAGGCACGAGTTGGATAGTGGCCGCCACTCCTACCAACCCCACTACTATAAAGATCTCGCGGGCCAAACATGACCCGCGAGAACACTACAACTCTCCGCTCTGTCGCACCACTGTTGTGGAGACCGTTTTGATGGACACATCAATTATCTCTCATGTTGCTTCTCGTAAAAAAATCTCTCCTGTTGCAACGTACGGGTATATGTGCTAGTATAATATCAAGAAAACAAAAGTCAGTACAATGAACACACAACTAGACACAACATGACCAGCAAAAATTATAATATATTAAAAATTATAATAGCCTTCTTCTTCCTTTAATTGTATGCGATCCGGCGGAGGTTCAAAATTGCACTGAACTAATAGTAAAGGAAAAAAGACACCTACAAACGCCATCAGTATGCCAAGCTTTGAAAATGGCAATAGTCAATTGCCCCTTGAGACGATAACTATAAATCGTTGAAGTAAGATGTATTAAAGCATCATTTCATGTAGTAGAGGCTTACAATCCATCACTATCAGTTCAGATGGCATCTCACAAATTATTACCATATCAAATTTTTAGCACTAGACCCAAAAGTAGTCTCAAGTTCACACATTACAAGAAATTGTCTCAAGCAGTCTAGCACCTCACCAAATCTAACCCAAAAAGTATTCAACTTCCCAATAGTGTGATTCCCATGAGACCACTTGGAAACCTTGATCACAGCTCCAATACCAAGCAAATTAAACTTGTCAAAAATGGTTACTTTCCCCAACTTGACCATACTAGGGAATCTCATAACAAAATCCTTTCTACCCTGTTGCTTTGCTCTCCACCGTCAATTTCAACTAAGCATTTTGTTGAACCTTTGCTCTCTCACCAGAAGTAACTTCAATTAAAGCCAAAGGATTGGCATGCTTGGTGTTGTTAATCTCCTTAGTGTTCTGTATAAGCAGGCACCCTAGACCTTTAGCAGCAAAACCAACATACTTAGCAACATGTTTGATCTGCTTAAGACAACCACAATCTTCAGTTAGGTGTGACTCTTGTCCACGCAGGATACAATGAACATATTTTATGCAGTCCTTGTTGATATGCCCGCCTTCCTTTCATTTGGAGCAAAACAATCTCTGTCCACCAGTACCTCCTTCACCTCCACTCTTAGGTCTAGGTTTTCTACCCTTCAATCTGATTAAGAAATTGATGGCCACCAATTATAATAAATTGGAATTTTCCACTGGTACCAACCCCACTATCACCTAGCTCCTGTCTCATCCCTCGATTTGGTCAGGGAGTCATGACCTAGAATTGGCGGTCGTCATCATATGTGCCAGAGTTCAAGCCCGGCAATCGAGAATAACCCTTGCCACTTATGACAAGAATTCTTTTGGCGTCTATCTGAAGGAAATATGCCCTAGAGGCAATAATAAAGTTATTATTTATTTCCTTATATCATGATAAATGTTTATTATTCATGCTAGAATTGTATTAACCGGAAACATAATACATGTGTGAATACATAGACAAACAGAGTGTCACTAGTATGCCTCTACTAGACTAGCTCGTTAATCAAAGATGGTTATGTTTCCTAACCATGAACAAAGAGTTGTTGTTTGATTAACGGGATCACATCATTAGGTGAATGATCTGATTGACATGACCCATTCCATTAGCTTAGCACCCGATCGTTTAGTATGTTGCTATTGCTTTCTTCATGACTCATACATGCTCCTATGACTATGAGATTATGCAACTCCCGTCTGCCGGAGGAACACTTTGTGTGCTACCAAACGTCACAACGTAACTGGGTGATTATAAAGGTGCTCTACAGGTGTCTCCAAAGGTAGATGTTGGGTTGGCGTATTTCGAGATTAGGATTTGTCACTCCGATTGTCGGAGAGGTATCTCTGGGCCCTCTCGGTAATGCACATCACATAAGCCTTGCAAGCATTGCAACTAATGAGTTAGTTGTGAGATGATGTATTACGGAACGAGTAAAGAGACTTGCCGGTAACGAGATTGAACTAGGTATTGAGATACCAACGATCGAATCTCAGGCAAGTAACATACCGATGACAAAGGGAACAACGTATGTTGTTATGCGGTCTGACCTATAAAAGATCTTCGTAGAATATGTAGGAGCCAATATGAGCATCCAGGTTCCGCTATTGGTTATTGACTGGAGACGTGTCTCGGTCATGTCTACATTGTTCTCGAACCCGTAGGGTCCGCACGCTTAAGGTTTCGATGACAGTTATATTATGAGTTTATGAGTTTTGATGTACCGAAGTTTGTTCGGAGTCCCGGATGTGATCACGGACATGACGAGGAGTCTCGAAATGGTCGACACATAAAGATTGATATATTGGAAGCCTATATTTGGATATCGGAAGTGTTCCGGGTGAAATCGGGATTTTACCGGAGTACCGGGAGGTTACCGGAACCCACCGGGAGGTATATGGGCCTTAGTAGGCTTTAGTGGAAGAGAGGAGAGGTGGCCAGGGCTGGGCCGCGTGCACCTCCCCCCCCCTAGTCCGAATAGGACAAGGAGAGGGGGCCGGCGCCCCCCTTCCTTCTCTCTCTCCTCTTTCCCCCCTCCCGAATCCTATTCCAACTAGGAAAGGGGGGGAATCCTAGTCCCGGAGGGAGTAGGACTCCTCCTGGCGTGCCCTCCCTGGACGGCCACACCCCCCCTTTGATCCTTTATATACGGAGGCAGGGGGCACCCCTAGAAACACAAGTCGATCCACGTGATCATACTCTTAGCCGTGTGCGGTGCCCCCTTCCACCATAGTCCTCGATAATATTGTAGTCGTGCTTAGGCGAAGCCCTGCGACGGTAGTACATCAAGATCGTCACCACGCCGTCGTGCTGACAGAACTCTTCCCCGACACCTTGCTGGATCGGAGTCCGGGGATCGTCATCGAGCTGAACGTGTACTAGAACTCGGAGGTGCCGTAGTTTCGGTGCTTGATCGGTCGGGCCGTGAAGACGTACGACTACATCAACCACGTTGTGCTAACGCTTCCGTTGTCGATCTACAAGGGTACGTAGATCACACTCTCCCCTCTCGTTGCTATGCATCACCATGATCTTGCGTGTGCGTAGGAAATTTTTTGAAATTACTACGAAACCCAACAGTGGCATCCGAGCCTAGGTTTTATATGTTGATGTTATATGCACGAGTAGAACACAAGTGAGTTGTGGGCGATATAAGTCATACTGCTTACCAGCATGTCATACTTTGGTTCGGCGGTATTGTTGGACGAAGCGGCCCGGACCGACATTACGCGTACGCTTACGCGAGACCGGTTCTCCCGACGTGCTTTGCACAAAGGTGGCTAGCGGGTGACAGTTTCTCCAACTTTAGTTGAACCGAGTGTGGCTACGCCCGGTCCTTGCGAAGGTTAAAACAGCACCAACTTGACAAACTATCGTTGTGGTTTTGATGCGTAGGTAAGATTGGTTCTTGCTTAAGCCCGTAGCAGCCACGTAAAACATGCAACAACAAAGTAGAGGACGTCTAACTTGTTTTTGCAGGGCATGTTGTGATGTGATATGGTCAAGACATGATGCTAAGTTTTATTGTATGAGATGATCATGTTTTGTAGCCGAGTTATCGGCAACTGGCAGGAGCCATATGGTTGTCGCTTTATTGTATGCAATGCAATCGCGCTGTAATGCTTTACTTTATCACTAAGCGGTAGCGATAGTCGTGGAAGCATAAGATTGGCGAGACGACAACGATGCTACGATGGAGATCAAGGTGTCGCGCCGGTGACGATGGTGATCACGACGGTGCTTCGAAGATGGAGATCACAAGCACAAGATGATGATGGCCATATCATATCACTTATATTGATTGCATGTGATGTTTATCTTTTATGCATCTTATCTTCCTTTGATTGACGGTAGCATTATAAGATGATCTCTCACTAATTATCAAGAAGTGTTCTCCCTGAGTATGCACTGTTGCGAAAGTTCTTCGTGCTGAGACACCACGTGATGATCGGGTGTGATAGGCTCTACGTTCAAATACAACGGGTGCAAAACAGTTGCACACGCGGAATACTCAGGTTATACTTGACGAGCCAAGCATATACAGATATGGCCTCGGAACACGGAGACCGAAAGGTCGAGCGTGAATCATGTAGTAGATATGATCAACATAGCGATGTTCACCAATGAAACTACTCCATCTCACGTGATGATCGGACATGGTTTAGTTGATTTGGATCATGTAATCACTTAGAGGATTAGAGGGATGTCTATCTAAGTGGGAGTTCTTTAAGTAATATGATTAATTGAACCTAAATTTATCATGAACTTAGTACCTGATAGTATCTTGCTTATTCATGTTTGATTGTAGATAGATGGCCCGTGTTGTTGTTCCGTTGAATTTTAATGCGTTCCTTGAGAAAGCAAAGTTGAAAGATGATGGTAGCAATTACACGGACTGGGTCCGTAACTTAAGGATTATCCTCATTGCTGCACAGAAGAATTATGTCCTGGAAGCACCGCTGGGTGCCAGGCCTGCTGCTGGAGCAACACCAGATGTTGATGACTACTCGATAGTTCAGTGTGCCATGCTTTACGGCTTAGAATCGGGACTTCAACGATGTTTTGAACGTCATGGAGCATATGAGATGTTCTAGGAGTTGAAGTTAATATTTCAAGCAAATGCCCGGATTGAGAGATATGAAGTCTCCAATAAGTTCTATAGCTGTAAGATGGAGGAGAACAGTTCTGTCAGTGAGCATATACTCAAAAGGTCTGGGTATAATAATCACTTGATTCAATTGGGAGTTAATCTTCCAGATGATTACGTCATTGACAGAATTCTCCAATCACTGCCACCAAGCTACAAGAGCTTCGTGATGAACTATAATATGCAAGGGATGAATAAGACTATTCCCGAGCTCTTCGCAATGCTGAAAGCTGCGGAGGTAGAAATCAAGAAGGAGCATCAAGTGTTGATGGTCAACAAGACCACTAGTTTTAAGAAAAAGGGCAAAGGGAAGAAGAAGGGGAACTTCAAAAAAAACAGCAAGCAAGTTGCTGCTCAAGAGAAGAAACCCAAACCTGGACCTAAGCCTGAAACTGAGTGCTTCTACTGCAAGCAGACTGGTCACTGGAAGCGGAACTGCCTCAAGTATTTGGCGGATGAGAAGGATGGCAAGGTGAACAAAGGTATATGTGATATACATGTTATTGATGTGTACCTTACTAATGCTCGCAGTAGCACCTGGGTATTTGATACTGGTTCTGTTGCTAATATTTGCAACTCGAAACAGGGACTACGGATTAAGCGAAGATTCGCTAAGGACGAGGTGACAATGCGCGTGGGAAATGGTTCCAAAGTCGATGTGATCGCAGTCGGCACGCTACCTCTACATCTACCTTCGGGATTAATATTAGACCTAAATAATTGTTATTTGGTGCCAGCGTTAAGCATGAACATTATATCTGGATCTTGTTTGATGCGAGACGGTTATTCATTTAAATTAGAGAATAATGGTTGTTCTATTTACATGAGTAATATCTTTTATGGTCATGCACCCTTAAAGAGTGGTCTATTCTTATTAAATCTCGATAGTAGTGACACACATATTCATAGTGTTGAAACCAAAAGATGCAAAGTTGATAATGATAGTGCAACTTATTTGTGGCACTGCCGTTTAGGTCATATCGGTATAAAGCGGATGAAGAAACTCCATAATGATGGGCTTTTGGAACCACTTGATTATGAATCACTTGGTACTTGCGAACCGTGCCTTATGGGTAAGATGACAAAAACACCGTTCTCCGGTACTATGGAGAGAGCAACAGATTTGTTGGAAATCATACATACAGATGTATGTGGACCGATGAATGTTGAGGCTCGTGGCGGATATCGTTATTTTCTCACCTTCACAGATGACTTAAGCAGATATGGGTATATCTACTTAATGAAACACAAGTCTGAAACATTTGAAAAGTTCAAAGAATTTCAGAGTGAAGTTGAAAATCATCGTAATAAGAAAATAAAATTCCTACGATCTGATCGTGGAGGAGAATATTTGAGTTACGAGTTTGGTGTACATTTGAAACAATGTGGAATAGTTTCGCAACTCACGCCACCCGGAACACCACAGCGTAATGGTGTGTCCGAACATCATAATCGTACTTTACTAGATATGGTACGATCTATGATGTCTCTTACTGATTTACCGCTATCGTTTTGGGGATACGCTCTAGAGACGGCCGCATTCACGTTAAATAGGGCACCATCAAAATCCGTTGAGACGACGCCTTATGAACTGTGGTTTGGCAAGAAACCAAAGTTGTCGTTTCTGAAAGTTTGGGGCTGCCATGCTTATGTGAAAAAGCTTCAACCTGATAAGCTCGAACCCAAATCGGAGAAATGTGTCTTCATAGGATATCCAAAGGAAACTATTGGATACACCTTCTATCACAGATCCAAAGGCAAGACTTTTGTTGCTAAATTCAGAAACTTTCTGGAGAAGGAGTTTCTCTCGAAAGAAGTGAGTGGGAGGAAAGTAGAACTTGACGAGGTAACTGTACCTGCTCCCTTATTGGAAAGTAGTGCATCACAGAAAACTGTTTCTGTGACACCTACACCAGTTAGTGAGGAAGCTAATGATGATGATCATGAAACTTCAGAACAAGATACTACTAAACCTCGTAGATCAACCAGAGTAAGATCCGCACCAGAGTGGTACGGTAATCCCGTTCTGGAAGTCATGCTACTAGATCATGATGAACCTACAAACTATGAAGAAGCGATGGTGAGCCCAGATTCCGCAAAATGGCTTGAAGCCATGAAATCTGAGATGGGATCCATGTATGAGAACAAAGTATGGACTTTGGTTGACTTGCCCACTGATCGGCAAGCAATTGAAAATAAATGGATCTTCAAGAAAAAGACTGACGCTGACGGTAATATTACTGTCTACAAAGCTCGACTTGTCGCAAAAGGTTTTCGGCAAGTTCAAGGGATTGACTACGATGAGACCTTCTCACCCGTAGCGATGCTTAAGTCTGTCTGAATCATGTTAGCAATTGCCGCATTTTATGATTATGAAATTTGGCAGATGGATTTCAAAACTGCATTCCTGAATGGATTTCTGGAAGAAGAGTTGTATATGATGCAACCAGAAGGTTTTGTCGATCCAAAGGGAGCTAACAAAGTGTGCAAGCTCCAGCGATCCATATATGGACTGGTGCAAGCCTCTCGGAGTTGGAATAAACGCTTTGATAGTGTGATCAAAGCATTTGGTTTTATACAGACTTTTGGAGAAGCCTGTATTTATAAGAAAGTGAGTGGGAGCTCTGTAGCATTTCTGATATTATATGTGGATGACATATTACTAATTGGAAATGATATAGAATTTCTGGATAGCATAAAGGGATACTTGAATAATAGTTTTTCAATGAAAGACCTCGGTGAAGCTGCTTACATATTAGGCATTAAAATCTATAGAGATAGATCAAGACGCTTAATTGGACTTTCACAAAGCACATACCTTGACAAAGTTTTGAAAAAGTTCAAAATGGATCAAGCAAAGAAAGGGTTCTTGCCTGTGTTAAAAGGTGTGAAGTTGAATCAGACTCAATGCCTGACCACTGCAAAAGATAGAGAGAAAATGAAAGATGTTCTCTATGCTTCAGCCATAGGCTCTATCATGTATCCAATGCTGTGTACCAGACCTGATGTGTGCCTTGCTATAAGTCTAGCAGGGAGGTACCAAAGTAATCCAGGAGTGGATCACTGGACAGCGGTCAAGAACATCCTGAAATACCTGAAAAGGACTAAGGATATGTTTCTCGTTTATGGAGGTGACAAAGAGCTAATCGTAAATTGTTACGTCGATGCAAGCTTTGACACTGATCCGGACGATTCTAAATCGCAAACCGGATACGTGTTTACATTAAACGGTGGAGCTGTCAGTTGGTGCAGTTCTAAACAAAGCGTCATGGCGGGATCTACGTGTGAAGCAGAATACATAGCTGCTTCGGAAGCAGCAAATGAAGGAGTCTGGATGAAGGAGTTCATATCCGATCTATGTGTCATACCTAGTGCATCGGGTCCAATGAAAATCTTTTGTGACAATACTGGTGCAATTGCCTTGGCAAAGGAATCCAGATTTCACAAAAGAACCAAGCACATCAAGAGACGCTTCAATTCCATCCGGGATCTAGTACAGGTGGGAGACATAGAGATTTGCAAGATACATACGGATCTGAATGTAGCAGACCCATTGACTAAGCCTCTTCCACGGGCAAAACATGATCAGCACCAAGGCTCCATGGGTGTTAGAATCATTACTGTGTAATCTAGATTATTGACTCTAGTGCAAGTGGGAGACTGAAGGAAATATGCCCTAGAGGCAATAATAAAGTTATTATTTATTTCCTTATATCATGATAAATGTTTATTATTCATGCTAGAATTGTATTAACCGGAAACATAATACATGTGTGAATACATAGACAAACAGAGTGTCACTAGTATGCCTCTACTAGACTAGCTCGTTGATCAAAGATGGTTATGTTTCCTAACCATGAACAAAGAGTTGTTGTTTGATTAACGGGATCACATCATTAGGTGAATGATCTGATTGACATGACCCATTCCATTAGCTTAGCACCCGATCGTTTAGTATGTTGCTATTGCTTTCTTCATGACTCATACATGTTCCTACGACTATGAGATTATGCAACTCCCGTCTGCCGGAGGAACACTTTGTGTGCTACCAAACGTCACAACGTAACTGGGTGATTATAAAGGTGCTCTACAGGTGTCTCCAAAGGTAGATGTTGGGTTGGCATATTTCGAGATTAGGATTTGTCACTCCGATTGTCGGAGAGGTATCTCTGGGCCCTCTCGGTAATGCACATCACATAAGCCTTGCAAGCATTGCAACTAATGAGTTAGTTGTGAGATGATGTATTACGGAACAAGTAAAGAGACTTGCCGGTAACGAGATTGAACTAGGTATTGAGATACCGACGATCGAATCTCGGGCAAGTAACATACCGATGACAAAGGGAACAACGTATGTTGTTATGCGGTCTGACCGATAAAAGATCTTCGTAGAATATGTATGAGCCAATATGAGCATCCAGGTTCCGCTATTGGTTATTGACCAGAGACGTGTCTCGGTCATGTCTACATTGTTCTCGAACCCGTAGGGTCCGCACGCTTAAGGTTTCGATGACAGTTATATTATGAGTTTATGAGTTTTGATGTACCGAAGTTTGTTCGGAGTCCCGGATGTGATCACGGACATGACGATGAGTCTCGAAATGGTTGAGACATAAAGATTGATATATTGGAAGCCTATATTTGGATATCGGAAGTGTTCCGGGTGAAATCGGGATTTTACCGGAGTACCGGGAGGTTACCGGAACCCCCCGGGAGGTATATGGGCCTTAGTGGGCTTTAGTGGAAGAGAGGAGAGGTGGGCAGGGCTGGGCCGCGCGCCCCTCCCCCCCTAGTCCGAATAGGATAAGGAGAGGGGGCCGGCGCCCCCCTTCCTTCTCTCTCTCCTCTTTCCCCCCTCCCGAATCCTATTCCAACTAGGAAAGGGGGGAATCCTACTCCCGGAGGGAGTAGGACTCCTCCTGGCGCGCCCTCCCTGGCCGGCCACACCCCCCTTTGATCCTTTATATACGGAGGCAGGGGGCACCCCTAGAAACACAAGTTGATCCACGTGATCATACTCTTAGCCGTGTGCGGTGCCCCCTTCCACCATAGTCCTCGATAATATTGTAGCGGTGCTTAGGCGAAGCCCTGCGACGGTAGTACATCAAGATCGTCACCACGCCGTCGTGCTGATGGAACTCTTCCTCGACACTTTGCTGGACCGGAGTCCGGGGATCGTCATCGAGCTGAACGTGTGCTAGAACTCGGAGGTGCCGTAGTTTCGGTGCTTGATCGGTCGGGCCGTGAAGACGTACGACTACATCAACCACGTTGTGCTAACGCTTCCGTTGTCGATCTACAAGGGTACGTAGATCACACTCTCCCCTCTCGTTGCTATGCATCACCATGATCTTGCGTGTGCGTAGGAATTTTTTTGAAATTACTACGAAACCCAACACTATCCTCCACCCACCTAGCTTAATATAGCCGCTTGTGCGCTGACCTCTTCCGTCGCACCTCATCACTGCCAAAGATGGATGCTTCTCGGGGACAACTAGGGAGGTGGTACTTCTTGGGGCCCGTCGATGTTGTGATAGCATGAGTCAATCTTTATCCGCTTCTCCCAGAGGAGAGCAACAAGATAGGAGCCAACTGGGGATGAGAAGATCAGCCAGAGGAGAGAATAGGTATAGGTACATGGTCAAGAGAAGGAAGGGTGCGACAGGGGGAAGGATTGAGAGATGGAGAAAGATGAGAGGATGTAGAGGTCAAAAATACTAAGAAGTAGTCCCAAACACCGTCCGCGGTTAACACTGACTTGCAAATGGGCCCATCAACGCCCTCCAAACCCCAAACTCACCAGAAAGCAGTATTTCACGTGATCATAGTATCTTACTAGAGGTTAACAAGGGCTTCACCGCGCCATTCTTCACCCGTGCGATTTTTTTTCTCTAGTAGGTTTGCAATGGATTGTTTGGTTTTGATTTTATCTATGTTGGCTTTGAGTTTTAATTATGTTCTGGTGGTGTTTTTTCATCTGTATACCATGTGGGGCTACTGTTGGAGATTGTATCTATTCTCATAGGAGAGTGTAGTTGCTTGGTGCATGGCGGTGGTGTCGTTACTTGTTTCGGCATCGGTGTTAACCAGTGGTGGTTTGTGTGAGTTCCTTGAAAACTCTTAATCCACGCAAAAAACATGGAATTATTGCTACAACTCTCAAATGAGCCGACCAATGAAGTTCTCGCTTGTTGAACTGTGTTCCCGACTCCGCTCGCTCACTTAGCTTTCCCCAGCTAACTCCACTTCAAGCTTAGAAAAAATGGCTACAATACTTTTTATTTGTTTTGTTAAATATAAATATGTTCATGATTTTATTTTTGAAAATTTTAAAATATGATTTTTGTAAATTAAAAAATCATGAATTTTAAAAATATATGTGAAGTTCAAACAATGTTTGCATTTTTTATGAAATGTTTGAAATTTAAAAAATACAAAATAATCATGAATTTAAACCATGCTTGTGGATTTTTACAAATATTCATGTTCTTAAATGTTCATGAATTTTAATAAATATTCATGAATTAAAATATGAAAAAATGAAAATATGAAAGAGGAAAAAAGATTAAACTAACAGGAACAGAGAAAAGGAAAATGGGGGAAACAAAAGAATAACTAAAAACAGTAGAAATACAAAAAAATTAAAAGAAAAAACCAGACAATACCTTCTCAAAACCAAGAAAACTGGTCGACCCATTATGGTTAGGTGTGTGTTACTCTTAACCAGCGACACACAACCTTACAAGCGGGGCCCATAGTGACCTCCATAGCCCTTACGCACGAGAGGCTTAAATCTAGGATATCCATGAAATAAATGGTGAACAAATAAAACGAGAAGAAAAAACTAAAAAAACATACTGAAAGAAAGCAACAGGAAACTATTAAAGTCGGTTAATCTTTCCTATTTTCTCTTCGGGGCTCCTCAGATTGACTTCTTATTTGATTCTTAACCTTTGAAAGATTGGGGAAGGTCATTCTAAAAATAATTAGTAGAAAATAAGGAGTAAAAAAATGAAACAAACTAGATAATATATTCTTAAAACTGACTGGTCCACTATGCATGTGTGTGTTGCTGTCAACGTTGTCAACCATTGACACGCACCCTTATAGGCAAGGTCCATAATGACACCATATCCTTCGAAGCACCAGGGCGCTTCAAATCTAGGGAGCTTAGTATCTCACTAGAAGGGTTGAGCGTGTTTTGTTGCACCATTGGTGTTGCTGGGTTTCTTCAAAAAAAAATCACTCTATTTCAAAATATATTGTGTATTACTTTTAAAAAAATCAAACCTTTTATGTTCAATAAAATTTGTACAAAAATAAATAGAAATACATAATATCAAATTGATATTTTTAAATTCATCATGAAATGAATTTCCACACTTTTTTGTTTAATATTGTGGATGTTGATATGTTTGCTCTAAACTTGGTCAAAGTTGAAGAAATTGGACTTTCTACAAAACTAATACCCCTTATATTTTGGAACTGATGGAATATATAGTTTGGCGGGTGGTGGAGATTACTTTTTTTTAAAAGTCAAATCTTTTAAGTTCCAATAAAATTTGAAGAGAAATATATAAAATCCATAATATCAAGTTGGTATTTTTAAATTCATCATGAAATGAATTTCCATACTTTTTGTTTAATATTGTGGGTGTTGATATTTTTTGCTCTAGACTTGGTCAAAGTTGAAGAAATTTGACTTTCTACAAAACTAATACTCCCTCCACTCCCTATACAAGGCCACTTCATACTTTTCTGTCTATCTTTGACCATTAGTTTTATCAACAAAAAGTGAGTTATATGCAAAAAAGATCATTGGATGCACATTTCAAAGAAATTTTTGATGATATATTTTCTAGCACGTATAATCCATATTTTGTTGACCAAAATTATAAGTCAAAGTTTGACACAAAAAAAATGAAGTGGCCTTGTATAAGGAAATGGAGGGAGTGCCCCTTATATTTTGGAACATATGGAATATTTAGTTTGGCGGGTGGTGGAGATTATAGAGTGTGTTTTTCTATTATAATGCGGTGATTTGGTGGGTCTTTCGTGGTGTGATTCTGAGTTATCCGCTAATCAACCTATATTTATGTGGGGAAATTTCGGTGTCAGTGATCGCATGTACTACTATATTAGTGCTAGAATATCACATGGTGGCGCTTCGTTTTTCCAGGTGATGGGAGGGTGCGCGGGATTGATATGTTTTTATAGGCTGGTTGCTGCTAATTGATTTGAAAAATCATTGTTCGGTGAAAATCATAAACCAAATCCAAAATTGAATACCTCAATTGAATGAAAGAGCTTTAAAAATAGGGAACATAGTGAATTAAAAGAATTGTATGTGAGAGTTTGAGAAAGTGTTGACCTGGTCAAAATCCGTTGGCCCAATTCTAAATTGAATACCTCAATTAATTTTGAGGCCTGGAAAATTAGGAAGCGTAGTGTATAGTATAAAAGAATTGAATGAGAGAGCTTTGAGAAAATGTTGACCCGGTCGAAATCGGATTACCTAATTCTAATTGGAGACCTCAATTGAATGTGGGCTCTTTAAATTTAGGGAGCTTAGTGTTATAGAGGATACTAGAGGCTAACATGTGCTTTGCCGCACTATTCTTTCACTCATGGGATTAATTCTTTTTTATTTAGCAAGTTAATGTGGTTGGTTGTTTCTTTTGATTTTTTTTATGCTTGCTTGGGTTTTAATTATGTTATGATGATCTTTTTTCTTTACTATATCGTGTTGGGCTGCTGTTGGAGATGATATTTGTTTTGAGAAGAGAGTGGAGTTATTAGGTGCATGCTTGTTGAGTCCTTACACGTTAACGGTGTTACGGCCTACTGGTGCCCCACCTTGTCAGTTGCCAGCCTAATTAGGCCGGCCCGAGGCACCCTGGGTTGGTTCCGCCCTAGGCCATCATGCCGACCCATGGGCCCTGTGGAAGCAAGACCCTGACTTGTTGTTCAAGACAAGGAAAGCCAGAGCCATGGAGGACTTCTCGCCATCGATATAACCGACTAGGTTGTGTATAGGGGCCCCAATATCTTATATAAGACAATTGATACAACACATTATAATATTTTTGCATACCTATGCTTTGTACATTACAATTGCAATATACACGAGCAGGGGTAGGGTTTTATCTCGTAAGGAGGGCCTACACCTGAGTAAATACGTCTCATATTTTCTCTTTAACCTAATCGCCACAACGGGATACTCTACTGATGGATCTGCCAGAATTAGCTCTGACACACGTTTCGACTTTGGTGTCAGTCGGTGGTGGCTGTGTGAGTCCCTTGGGAGCTCTTATTCCATGTTTAAACCGTTAGATTGTTGTTATAGCACTCATATGGGCCGGGTCATGAACCTCTCGCTTGCTGGTTTAGTTATTTTCCGCTTGCTCCATTGCTAGCTCAAAAAATAACCACCATATTTTTTTATTTGAACAAGTTTATTCAATCAAAAGAAGTTATAGTATTTTAAAAATCTTGGATTAGAAAAACGTGAAGTACAAAACAAAATATAAAGTATTTGTGGTGTTCATGAATTTTGAGGTTTTCTAAATTTAAAAATGTTCACATACTTAAAAATATTCATGCATTTTAAAATATTTATGGAATTTAAAAAATATTAGTGAATTCTAGAAAAAGTTCATAGTATTTTTAAATTAGTTTTGTTAAGTCTCAGTTGACTGACATTACGTTATGTCTCAGTTGATGCTATATTCCTTTGATTTTGCATGGATATTTGTACAGATTTTTTCTTTTCAATTTTCCTTTTTTGTTCTTATATACTATATGTCACTTAACTGAGACTTGGTTAAATCACAGTCGATTTAGAGTGTGAAAAAATATTCATGAGTTTTAATATTCACAAGTTTACCTAGCCACACCCTTTTTAAATATTCATGAGGTTTAATAAATATTCATGATTTAGCATATGAAAAAATATAGAAGAGAAGAAAAAAAGAAAAGAAAAAAAACAAAACACTCGATAATTCAACCCAGAGCCTGGGCTCAGATGAGCTCGGTGAATAGTACCATGATTTAAAAAGGAAAAGAATTTCAAAAAAATCATTTTTTTTAGTGGTGCAAGATGCTCCTGTCATGAACTCCGTGCAAATTTTGTGAAGTTTGGCCATTCGAGAAGCTCGTGGCAAAAAAGAAAAAATCAGACGTGAACTTTGCGATTTTCAAAAGTTTCTAAGACATCCGAAATTTGTCTTTTTTGCCACGAGCTCCTCGAATGTCCAAACTTCACAAAATTTCGCACGAAGATCACACACAGGAGCATTTTGCATCAAATTTTTTGAAAATAAATTACACTTTTTCCCCTTTGAAATCACTACTGTTCATGCTCGGTCTCATCTGAGCCCGGGCACCAAATCGCCGCTCTCCAAGACAGAAACCTTATTGAGGTTCCATGAGCATCCAAACAAACGAATTTAAGTCCATAAAAAAGATTAAGAGGTTAGAACTTGCCATACAAACATGATTTGCTATTAAAACCTCATTGAGGTTCCATGAGCATCCAAACAAACGAATTTAAGTCCATCGAAATAAAAGATTAAGAGGTTAGAACGGGTCCATTCGCAAAAAAAAGGAGGTTAGAACGAGTCGTGTGCCTCCTACGTGTAGTTGACAAAACATTCGATGTCACTAAGACAGTCCCGCCGTGAGAAACAAGGGAGCCGACGACCTCGCTTTCCCTAGGTAAAAACGCACACGCATGAGAGGCACCGCCCGACGCACAGCTCGCCCGTCCTCCGGCAACCATGGAGACGAGCGGCTTGGCGGAATGGCGCTTTGGGGCGGCAAACCCGGCGCTGGAGGCGGCTAGCAGGCAGAGCATCCGCTCCCTCGTGCGCCGCGTGTATGACTGCCTGGACACGAGCGACCCGCGGCCCGTCGCGCCGTTTGGCCACGGCGACCCCTCGGCGTTCGCGTGCTTTCGCACGGCGGCCGCTGCCGCGGAAGCCGTCGCCGCCGCCGTTCTGTCAGGCAAGCACAGCCGCTACTCCCCTGCCGCCGGCGTGGCCGACGCGCGCAGGTGCGCCGCTGTAGCCTTCTCTGTTTCAGTCAGTCGAAGTCTCATATGGGGCAGCAAGTAAACGCATATATATGTACTGCTGCAGCGCCGTCGCCGCGTACCTGTCCCGCGAGCTCCCCTACGAGCTCGCCGCAGGCGACGTCGTCCTCACGGCCGGCTGCAACCACGCGATCGAGATCATGATGGCCGTGCTGGCCTCGCCTGGCGCCAACGTGCTGCTGCCGCGGCCGGGGTACCCAACGTACGAGGCGCGCGCGGCCTTGTGCGGCCTCGAGTTCCGGCACTTCGACCTTGTGCCGGAGAAGGGGTGGGAGGTCGACCTCGATGGACTAGTGGCTGTCGCCGACGAGAGGACCGTCGCCATGGTCATCGTTAATCCCAGTAACCCCTGTGGGAGCGTCTACTCGCATGACCACTTGGCCAAGGTAGTTTCTACCTTAAACATTGGCGCTACTACTCGTACGATGATTGGTGATCGGTGATAGGGTAATCAAACAGATTGCAGAGACCGCAAGGAAGCTTGGAGTCCTGGTAATCAGTGACGAAGTGTACGGCCATTGCGGCTTTGGGAGCAAGCCGTTCGTGCCCATGGGTGGGACGTGGATTTTTAGAACATCTGCACCCGGGCCCTGCTATCTTAGCTGTTCAATATTACTTTAAAATCTGTGCAACACAACTAGCTTTCTATCTGAAATTTTTTCTTTTTTGTTTCTCCCGCATAAAACATGTTTTGAAGTTCAAACTTTTGCAGCGTGGCAAAGCTTTCTATCTAGAATCTGAAAGATTTATCCTAGATTCTAGATAGAAAGCTTTGCCACGCTGCAAAGGTTTGAATTTCAAAACATGTTTTATGCGAGAGAAACAAAAAAGAGAAATGCGTTTGCACGAATCGCGAAGTGCAGAATGGATGGTTAGATAGTGAGGGCCTGGGTGCAGGTGTTCTATTATATATTTTCGCCCATGGGTGTGTTTGGGGAGACAGCTCCAGTGGTGACCTTGGGAGGCATCTCCAAGCGGTGGATGGTGCCTGGTTGGCGACTTGGCTGGATCGCGGCATCCGATCCAAAGGGAGCCCTCAGGGGACAAGAAGGTACTCCCTCCGGTCCTTTTTACTCTGCATATTAGAATTCTCTGAAGTCAAACTTTACAAAGTTTGACCGTATTTATATAAAAAAAAAATCAACATCTGCCATGCTAAAGTTATATAATATGAAATTTTAAGTCATGACACATCTAGTGATATTGATTTCAGGTTGTGAATGTTGGCACTTTTTTCTATAAAGTTGGTCAAATTTTACGAAGCTTGACTTTAGTCAAATTTTATATACGAACTAAAAAAGACCGAAGGGAGTAAGTATAACCTTCGTCCAGAATTAATTATCGTCGAAATGAGTGTATCCAGACGTGTTTGAGTGCGTAGATACACTCATTTCAACGACAGTTACGTACCACAACTTTCAAGTGGCGAATTCAATCTGGTCATGCATGCCATCTGACAGAGAACCTAATTTCTTCCCTTTTTGTAACAGGTTATTCAGTCGATAATAAGCTACTGTGGCATCTCGGTAGACCCCGTAACATTTGTTCAGGTTAGTGCCAAGCAAATGTTCGTGTGTAGTATTAGCGGCAGCGCTGGTAGTTTTTCTCTCAGTGCCGTGAAAATAACTTGACCAGGGAGCTATACCCCAAATCATCGCCAACACGGATGAAGCTTTCTTCGAGAACGCCATGAACGTGATGAGAGAGGCTGCGGAGATATGCTACCAGAAACTCAACGACATCGACTGCACCACCTGTCCTCACAAACCAGAGGGGTCCATGGTCGTCATGGTTAAGCTGGACCTGTCCTGCTTAGATGGCATCGACGATGATGTAGACTTCTGCACCAAGGTTGCCCGAGAGGAATCCGTGGTCATTTGTCCAGGTACATATATAATCAATCATGCATTGAACTTATCAACCATGTTACTACATTGTACTATTATCAGTTTTGGTATTTGTAACTTAACTTGTTTTGACATCGATCGTTTACATAGCCCATGACTATATTGTAATCAAATTAACTGGGAGGAACAAACCTCTTCCTTGCACAGTCTAAAAATATTCTTGCTACAATTCACGGGGTGGGGTATCTGGCTATCGGCTGGTTCAATTACTAGTGAACGGTAGTATTCTGTAACTGAAAATTAACGCATGCTCTTGCACTACAGGGAGTGGACAAGGAATGAAGGATTGGCTCCGTATTACGTTTGCAGTTGATCGATCCCTTCTCGAGGATGGCCTGGAGAGGGTCAAGTCTTTCTGCATAAGGCATGCCAAGGCTAAGGAGGTGAATTAATATATGCATCTGTGTGGGTCCTCCAAAATCAAGTTAGAATGAGCATGCGCAACTTGCGGCATATGAGAGAACAGTTTCTAAGTCTCGGTCGATTGAGACTTCGTTATGTCTCGATCGATGCTACTCCCTCTGTTCTTAAATATTTGTTTTTTTAGAGATTTCAACAAATGACTACATATACGGAGCAAAATGAGTGAATCTACACTCTAAAATATGTCTAAAAAGACAAATTTTAGGTATTTTTCTTGTCTTTCTAGGGTATTTCTGGGTTTTAGGTTTTATGGTATTGTATAAGAAATTGAACTTTTTAGGGTTCATTTTCTATATTTTAGGCATTTCATGATTATCTATCTATTCAACTAGATATAATTCATATATGAACTGCAAGTTCATTAAAAAATCCAAACATTGGTAGAAAATTCATATTGAAGGTAGGATATATTTAGGTTGTATGAAAAAAATGTTTGGAAATTTCAAACATGTAGATGGGAAAATTCATACAAAACCTTTTAGGTAAGTGGTTTTTGAATTTACAAAAAACATAAATAAAGTCTGAAAACTAAGAAACTTTGCATGGTGTCATTATATAAAATGTATAGTATGTGATTAGAATTTAAAAAGATTATGATGTAGGTTGCTTAGAAACTTAAGTAAGCCTCAAGGCGCGCCGCATATCGAATTAACCTGTTGTTTTCCCAAAAAATTATTGCATATGACCTTAATATATACCCAAGCACTTAAATATGATTTTTGTACAAATTTTTGCGCATTTGTTAATGTATATGTAGTTCAAATTTGAATTATATCCATTAGATCACTACAAATCAATTAAATTTCATAAAAATTAAATTAACCCAAAAATGTCCTAATGTATTACATGGAATTTACAATGGCGAATTTTCAGCATATGTAAGTTTCAATGGAAAATGATGAAAGTTTTGACTTTCCGCTTCAAACCTCGTACTTTCCCTTTAAAATCCGTATTGTTCCTCGGAGATGCTTTGATTCTAAGCAAAGTACTGTTGATTGCTAGGTATATAGTCTAACAACGAGTTGGGCTTCCTGTTGGAAATATGCCCTAGAGGCAATAATAAATTAGTTATTATTATATTTCCTTGTTCATGATAATCGTTTATTATCCATGCTAGAATTGTATTAATAGGAAACTCAGATACATGTGTGGATACATAGACAACACCATGTCCCTAGTAAGCCTCTAGTTGACTAGCTCGTTGATCAATAGATGGTTACAGTTTCCTGACCATGGACATTGGATGTCGTTGATGACGGGATCACATCATTAGGAGAATGATGTGATGGACAAGACCCAATCCTAAGCCTAGCACAAGATCGTGTAGTTCGTATGCTAAAGCTTTTCTAATGTCAAGTATCATTTCCTTAGACCATAAGATTGTGCAACTCCCGGATACCATAGGAATGCTTTGGGTGCACCAAACGTCACAACGTAACTGGGTGGCTATAAAGGTGCACTGCGGGTATCTCCGAAAGTGTCTGTTGGGTTGGCACGAATCGAGACTGGGATTTGTCACTCCGTGTAACGGAGAGGTATCTCTGGGCCCACTCGGTAGGACATCATCATAATGTGCACAATGTGACCAAGGAGTTGATCACGGGATGATGTGTTACGGAACGAGTAAAGAGACTTGCCGATAACGAGATTGAACGAGGTATCGGGATACCGATGATCGAATCTCGGGCAAGTATCGTACCGATAGACAAAGGGAATTGTATACGGGATTGATTGAATCCTTGACATCGTGGTTCATCTGATGAGATCATCGTGGAACATGTGGGAGCCAACATGGGTATCCAGATCCCGTTGTTGGTTATTGGCCAGAGAGTTGTATCGGTCATGTCTACATGGTTCCCGAACCCGTAGGGTCTACACACTTAAGGTTCGATGATGCTAGGGTTATAGGGAAAGTATGTACGTGGTTACCGAATGTTGTTTGGAGTCCCGAATGAGATCCCGAATGTCACGAGGAGTTCCGGAATGGTCCGGAGGTAAAGATTTATATATGGGAAGTCCCGTTTTGGTCACCGGAAAGGTTTCGGGTGCTATCGGTAACGTACCGGGACCACCGGGAGGGTCCCGGGGGTCCACCAGCCCCAGAAGGCTGTGTGGGACAAGTGTGGGAGGGGACCAGTCCCTGGTAGGCTGGTGCGCCCCCCCACCAAGGCCCAAGGCACAGGGAGAGTGGGAGGGGGCAAACCCTAGGTGCAGATGGGCCTTAAGGCCCACCCTAGGGCGCCTCCCTCTCTCCCTCTCCCCTCTAGCCGCCACCCTAGATGGGATCTAGGGCTGCCGCCCCCCCTTGGGGAGGGAACCCTAGAGGGGGCGCAGCCCCTCCCCTCCCCTATATATACTTGAGGTATGGAGCTGCCCAATATATGTGATTTGATCTCTCTCTTGGCGCTACCCCTCTCCCTCCTCGTCTCTCGTAGTGCTTGGCGAAGCCCTGCTGGAGTACCATGCTCCTCCATCATCACCACGCCGTTGTGCTGCTGCTGGACGGAGTCTTCCCCAACCTCTCCCTCTCTCCTTGCTGGATCAAGGCGTGGGAGACGTCACCGGGCTGTACGTGTGTTGAACGCGGAGGCGCCGTTGTTCGGCGCTTAGATCGGAATCGACCGCGATCTGAATCGCTGCGTGTACGACTCCACCAACCGCGTTCTTGTAACGCTTCCGCATTGCGATCTTCAAGGGTATGAAGATGCACTCCTCTCTCTCGTTGCTAGTCTCTCCATAGATTGATCTTGGTGACACGTAGGAAAATTTTGAATTATTACTACGTTCCCCAACAGTGGCATCATGAGCTAGGTCTATGCGTAGATTCTATGCACGAGTAGAACACAAAGTAGTTGTGGGCGATGATTTGTTCAATTTGCTTGCCGTTACTAGTCTTATCTCGATTCGGCGGCATTGTGGGATGAAGCGGCCCGGACCGACCTTACACGTACTCTTACGTGAGACAGGTTCCACCGACTGACATGCACCAGTTGCATAAGGTGGCTAGAGGGTGTCTGTCTCTCCCACTTTAGTTGGATCGGATTCGATGTAAAGGGTCCTTATGAAGGGTAAATAGCAATTGGCATATCACCGTTGTGGTTTTGCGTAGGTAAGAAACGTTCTTGCTAGAAACCCACAGCAACCACGTAAAACATGCAACAACAACTAGAGGACGTCTAACTTGTTTTTGCAGGGTATGCCTTGTGATGTGATATGGCCAAAAGGATGTGATGAATGATATATGTGATGTATGAGATTGATCATGTTCTTGTAATAGGAATCACGACTTGCATGTCGATGAGTATGACAACCGGCAGGAGCCATAGGAGTTGTTTTAATTTATTTATGACCTGCGTGTCAATGAAAACGCCATGTAATTAGTTTACTTTATTGCTAACCGTTAGCCATAGTAGTAGAAGTAATAGTTGGCGAGGCAACTTCATGAAGACACGATGATGGAGATCATGATGATGGAGATCATGGTGTCATGCCGATGACGATGGTGTTCATGCCGCGCCTCGAAGATGGAGATCAAAGGCGCAAGATGATATTGGCCATATCATGTCACTTTAGGATTTGCATGTGATGTTTGTCATGTTTACATCTTATTTGCTTAGAATGACGGTAGCATAAATAAGATGATCCCTCACAATAATTTCAAGAAAGTGTTCCCCCTAACTGTGCACCGTTGCTAAGGTCCGTTGTTCCGAAGCACCACGTGATGATCGGTTGTGATAGGTTCTAACGTTCGCATATAATGGGTGTAAGCCAGATTTACACACGCAATACACTTAGGTTAACTTGACGAGCCTAGCATGTACAGACATGGCCTCGGAACACGGAAGATTGAAAGGTCGAACATGAGTCGTATAGTGGATACGATCAACATGAAGATGTTCACCGATGATGACTAGTCCATCTCACGTGATGATCGGACACGTCCTAGTTGACTCGGATCATGTATCACTTAGATGACTAGAGGGATGTCTATCTAAGTGGGAGTTCATTGAATAATTTGATTAGATGAACTTAATTATCATGAACATAGTCAAAAGGTCTTTGCAAATTATGTCGTAGCTCACGCTTTGGTTCTACTGTTTTAGATATATTCCTAGAGAAAATTTAGTTGAGAGTTGACAGTAGCAATTATGCGGACTGGGTCCGTGAACTGAGGATTGTCCTCATTGCTGCACAGAAGGGCTATGTCCTTAATGCAACGCTCAGTGCGTTGAACCTCGAGCGTCGTTTGTAGATGTTGGGAAACATCTGACATACACGTTTTGATGACTACGTGATAGTTCAGTGCGTAATACTAATGGTTTAGAATTGTGGCACCAAAGACGTTTTTGAAACGTCGCAGAACATATGAGATGTTCCAAAGACTGAAAGTGGGATTTTAGACTAGTGCCCACATCAAGAGGTATGAGACCTCTGACAAGTTTCTTAAGCCTGCAAACTAAGGGAGAAAAGCTCAATCATTGAGCATGTGCTCAGATTGTCTGAGTACTACAATCGCTTGAATCGAATGGGAGTTAATCTTCCAGATGAGATAGTGATAGTTCTCCATGGTCACTGCCACCAAGCTATTAGTGCTTCGTGATGAACTATAACATAGCAGGGATAGACATGATGATCGTTGAGCAACTCGCGATGTTTGACACCGCGAAAGTAGAAATCAAGTAGGTGCATCAATTGTTGATGGTTAAACCACTAGTTTCAAGAAGGGCAAGGGAAAGAAGGGATACTTCATGAGACGGCAAATCAGTTGCTACTCTAGTGAAGAAACCCAAGGTTGAACCAAACCCGAGACTAAGTGCTTCTATAATGAGGGGAACAGTCACTGAAGCAGAACTACCCTAGATACTTGGTAGATGAGAAGGCTGGCAAGGTCAACAGAAGTATTTTGAATATACATTATATTATTGTGTACTTTACTAGTACTCCTAGTAGCACCAGGGTAATAAATACCGGTTCAGTTGCTAAGTGTTAGTAACTCGAAATAAAAGGCTACGGAGACTAGCTAAAGGTGAGATGACGATATGTTGGAAGTGTTTCCAAGGTTGATGTGATCAAACATCGCACGCTCCCTCTACCATCGGGATTGGTGCTAAACCGAAATAATTGTTATTTGGTGTTTGCGTGGAGCATAGACATGATTGGATTATGTTTATCGCCACACGGTTATTCATTTAAGGAGAATAATGGTTACTCTGTTTATTTGAATAATACCTTCAATGGTCTTGCACCTAAAATAAATGGTTTATTGAATCTCGATCGTAGTGATATACATGTTCACGCCAAAAGATATAAGATAGTAATGATAGTACCACGTACTTGTGGCACTGCCATTTGAGTCATGTTGGTGTAAAACAAATGAAGAAGCTCCACGTTGATGGATCTTTGGACTCACTCATTTTTGAAAAGATTGAGACATGCGAACCATGTCTATTGGTAGATATGCATGAAGAAACTCCATACAGATGGATCGTTTGGACTCACTTGATTTTGAATCACTTGAGACATGCAAATCATACAACATGGGCAAGATGACTGAAAGACCTCGTTTTTAGTAAGATGGAACAAGAAAGCAACTTGTTGGAAGTAATACATTTTGATGTGTGCAGTCCAATGAGTGCTGAGGCACGCAGTGGATATCGTTATGTTCTTACTTCACAGATGATTTGAGTAGATGCTGAGTATATTTACTTGATGAAACACAAGTCTGAATTATTGAAAGGTTCAAGTAATTTCAGAGTGAAGTTGAAGATCGTCGTGACAAGATGATAAAATGTCTATGATATGATCCTAGAGATGAATATCTGAGTTACGAGTTTGGCACACAATTAAGACATTGTGGAAATTGTTTCACAACTAATACCGCCTGGAACACCATAGTGTGATGGTGTGTCCGAACATCATAATTGCACCCTATTGGATATGGTGCATACCATGATGTCTCTTATCGAATTACCACTATCGTTTATGGGTTAGGCATTAGAGACAACTTCATTCACTTTAAATAGGGCACCACACAATTCCGTTGAGACGACACCGTATGAACTATGGTTTAGAGAAACCTAAGTTGTCATTTCTTAAAAGTTTGGGGCTGCGATGCTTATGTGAAAAGGTTTTAGGCTGATAAGCTCAAATCCAAAGCGGATGAATACATCTTCATAGAATATCCAAAATAGTTGGGTATACCTCCTATTTCAGATCCGGAAGCAAAATTGATTATTTCTAGAAACGGGTCCTTTCTCGAGGAAAAGTTTCTCTCGAAAGAATTGAGTGGGAGGATGGTGGAGACTTGATGAGGTTATTGAACCATCACTTCAACTAGTGTGTAGCATGGCACAGAAAGTTGTTCCTGTGGCACCTACACCAATTGAAGTGGAAGCTTATGATAGTGATCATAAAACTTCGGATCAAGTCACTACCCAACCTCATAGGTCGACAAGGATGTGTACTACATCAGAGTGGTACGTAATCCTGTCTTGGAAGTCATGTTGCTAGACAACAATGAACCTACGAGCTATGAAGAAGCGATGGTGGGCCCGGATTCCGACGAATGGCTCGAGGCCATAAAATCCGAGAGAGGATCCATGTATAAAACAAAGTATAGACTTTGAAAAGAACTACTTGATGGTCATAAGGTTGTTGGGTGCAGATGGATTTTAAAAGGAAGACGGGCAATGATGATAAGTGTCACCATTAAGAAAGCTCGACTTGTCGTTAAGATGTTTCCCGACAAGTTCAAGGAGTTGACTACGATGAGACTTTCTCACTCGTAGCGATGCTAAGAGTCTGTTGGAATTATGTTAGCAGTTACTGCATTATTTATGAAATGTTGCAGATAGGATGTCAAAACACTGTTTCCTCGACGTTTTTTTAGGAAAGGTTGTATGTGATACAACCAGAAGGTTCTGTCAATCCTGAAAGATGCTAACAAGTATGCAAAGCTCCAGCAATCCTTCTAAGGACTGGAGTAAGCATCTCGGAATTGGAATGTACGCTTTGATGAGATGATCAAAGATTTTGGGTTTATACAAAGTTTATGAGAAACTTGTATTTCCAAAGAAGTGAGTGGGAGCACTATAGAATTTTTGATGAGTATATGTTGTTAACATATTGTTGATCAGAAATGATGTAGAATTTTTGGAAAGCATACAGGGTTATTTTGAAAAGTGTTTTTAATAGAAAACCTAGATTAAGCTACTTGAACATTGAGCATCAAGATCTATAAGGATAGATCAAAATCGCTTAATAGTACTTTCGAACGAACACATACCATGACAAAATTTTGAAGGAGTTCAAAAATAGATCGGCAAAGAAGGAGTTCTTGGCTGTGTTATAAGGTATGAGTATTGAGTAAAACTCAAGACCTGACCACGGCAGAATAGAGAGAAAGGACGAAGGTCGTTTCCTATGCTTTAGACGTAGGCTCTAAAGTATGCTATGTTGCATACCACACCTGAAGTGTGCCAAGCCATGAGTCAGTCAAGGGGTACAAGTGTGATCTAGGAATGGATCATAGGACAACGGTCAAGGTTATCCTTTTTAACTAGTGGACTAAGGAATTTTCTTGATTATGGAGGTGGTAAAAGAGTTCGTCGTAAAGGCTTACGTCGATGCAAACTTTGACACTAATCCGGATGACTCTGAGGAGTAAATCGGATTCATATAGTAGAGCAGTTATTTGGAATAGCCCCAAGTAGCGCGTGGTAGCTGCATATACAAGATGACATAGAGATTTGTAAAGCACACATGGATCTAAAAGGTTCAGATCCATTGACTGATAAACCTCTCTCACAAGCAAGATATGAACACACCCCATGGGTGTTGGATTCTCTACAATCACATAGTGATGTGAACTAGATTATTGACTCTAGTGCAAGTGGGAGACTGTTGGAAATATGCCCTAGAGGCAATAATAAATTAGTTATTATTATATTTCCTTGTTCATGATAATCGTTTGTTATCCATGCTAGAATTGTATTGATAGGAAACTCAGATACATGTGTGGATACATAGACAACACCATGTCCCTAGTAAGCCTCTAGTTGACTAGCTCGTTGATCAATAGATGGTTACGGTTTCCTGACCATGGACATTGGATGTCGTTGATGACAGGATCACATCATTAGGAGAATGATGTGATGGACAAGACCCAATCCTAAGCCTAGCACAAGATCGTGTAGTTCGTATGCTAAAGCTTTTCTAATGTCAAGTATCATTTCCTTAGACCATGAGATTGTGCAACTCCCGGATACCGTAGGAATGCTTTGGGTGCACCAAACATCACAACGTAACTGGGTGGCTATAAAGGTGCACTGCGGGTATCTCTGAAAGTGTCTGTTGGGTTGGCACGAATCGAGACTGGGATTTGTCACTCCGTGTAACGGAGAGGTATCTCTGGGCCCACTCGGTAGGACATCATCATAATGTGCACAATGTGACCAAGGAGTTGATCACGGGATGATGTGTTACGGAACGAGTAAAGAGAGTTGCCGGTAACGAGATTGAACGAGGTATCGGGATACCGATGATCGAATCTCGGGCAAGTATCGTACCGATAGACAAAGGGAATTGTATACGGGATTGATTGAATCCTTGACATCATGGTTCATCCGATGAGATCATCGTGGAACATGTGGGAGCCAACATGGGTATCCAGATCCCGCTGTTGGTTATTGGCCGGAGAGTTGTCTCGGTCATGTCTACATGGTTCCCGAACCCGTAGGGTCTACACACTTAAGGTTCGATGATGCTAGGGTTATAGGGAAAGTATGTACGTGGTTACCTAATGTTGTTCGGAGTCCCAGATGAGATCCCGAATGTCACGAGGAGTTCTGGAATGGTCTGGAGGTAAAGATTTATATATGGGAAGTCCCGTTTTGGTCACCGGAAAGGTTTCGGGTGCTATCGGTAACGTACCGGGACCACCGGGAGGGTCCCGGGGGTCCACCAGCCCCAGAAGGCTGCGTGGGCCAAGTGTGGGAGGGGACTGTTGGGGAACGTAGCAGAAATTCATAATTTTCCTACGTGTCACCAAGATCTATCTATGGAGAAACCAGCAACGAGGGGAAGGAGAGTGCATCTACATACCCTTGTAGATCGCTACGCGGAAGCGTTCAAGTGAACGGGGTTGATGGAGTCGTACTCGTCGTGATTCAAATCACCGATGATCCTAGTGCCTAACGGACGGCACCTCCGTGTTCAACACACGTACAGCCCGGTGACGTCTCCTACGCCTTGATCCAGCAAGGGGAGAAGGAGAGGTTGGGGAAGACTCCATCCAGCAGCAGCACGACGGCGTGGTGGTGGTGGAGGAGCGTGGTACTCCAGCAGGGCTTCGCCAAGCACCGCGAGATATGACGAGAAAGGGATGTAGGGCTGCGCCAGGGAGAGGTCAAGAACTCATATGTGTTGGGCAGCCCAAACCTCAGGTATATATAGGGGGAGGGGAGGGGCTGCGCCCCCACCTAGGGTTCCCTCCCTAGGGGTGGCGGCAGCCCCCAGATCCCATCTGGGTGGCGGCCACAAGGGGGAGAGGGGGAGGCGCACCTGGGGTGGGCCTTAGGGCCCATCTGCCCTAGGGTTTGCCCCCTCTTCCCTCTTGGAGGCGCCTTGGGCCCTTATGGGGGGGCGCACCAGCCCACCTGGGGCTGGTCCCCTCCCACACTTGGCCCATGTAGCCCTCCGGGGCTTGTGGCCCCACTTGGTGGACCCCCGGGACCCTCCCGGTGGTCCCGGTACGTTACCGATAAACCCCGAAACTTTTCTGGCGACCAAAACAGGACTTCCTATATGTAAATCTTTACCTACGGACCATTCCGGAACTCCTCGTGACGTCTGGGATCTCATCCGGGACTCCGAACAATATTCGGTAACCACGTATATCTATTCCCTATAACCCTAGCGTCATCGAACCTTAAGTGTGTAGACCCTACGGGTTCGGGAAACATGCAGACATGACCGAGATAACTCTCTGGTCAATAACCAACAGCGGGATCTGGATACCCATGTTGGCTCCACATGCTCCGCGATGATCTCATCGGATGAACCACGATGTCAAGGACTTAATCAATCCCGTATACAATTCCCTTTGTCTAGCGTACGATACTTGCCCGAGATTCGATCGTCGGTATCCCGATACCTTGTTCAATCTCGTTACCGGCAAGTCTCTTTACTCGTTCCGTAACACATCATCCCGTGATCAACTCCTTGGATCACATTGTGCACATTATGATGATGTCCTACCGAGTGGGCCCAGAGATACCTCTCCATTTACACGGAGTGACAAATCCCAGTCTCGATTCGTGCCAACCCAACAGACACTTTCGGAGATACCTGTAGTGTACCTTTATAGCCACCCAGTTACGTTGTGACGTTTGGCACACCCAAAGCACTCCTACGGTATCCGAGAGTTGCACAATCTCATGGTCTAAGGAAATGATACTTGACATTAGAAAAGCTTTAGCATACGAACTACATGATCTTGTGCTAGGCTTAGGATTGGGTCTTGTCCATCACATCATTCTCCTAATGATGTGATCCCGTTATCAATGACATCCAATGTCCATGGTCAGGAAACCGTAACCATCTATTGATCAACGAGCTAGTCAACTAGAGGCTTACTAGGGACATGGTGTTGTCTATGTATCCACACATGTATCTGAGTTTCCTATCAATACAATTCTAGCATGGATAATAAACGATTATCATGAACAAGGAAATATAATAATAACCAATTTATTATTGCCTCTAGGGCATATTTCCAACAGTCTCCCACTTGCACTAGAGTCAATAATCCAGTTCACATCGATATGTGATTAACACTCAAGGTCACATCCCCATGTGACTAACACCCAAAGAGTTTACCAGAGTCAATAATCTAGTTCACATTACCATGTGATTAACACTCGATGAGTTTTGGGTTTGATCATGTTATGCTTGTGAGAGATGTTATAGTCAACGGGTCTGAATCTTTCAGATCCGTGTGTGCTTTACAAATCTCTATGTCATCTCCTAGATGCAGCTACCACGTTCTATTTGGAGCTATTCCAAATAACTGTTCTACTATACGAATCCAGTTTACTACTCAGAATAATCTGGATTAGTGTCAAAGTTTTCATCGGCGTAACCCTTTACGACGAACTCTTTTACCACCTCCATAATCGAGAAAATTCCTTAGTCCACTAGTTACTAAGGATAACTTTGACCGCTGTCCTGTGATCCATTCTTGGATCACTCTTGTACCCCTTGACTGACTCATGGCAAGGCACACTTCAGGTGCGGCACACAGCATAGCATACTGTAGAGAGCCTATGACAAAAGCATAGGGGACGACCTTCGTCCTTCCTCTTTCTTCTGTCGTGGTCGAGCTTTAAGTCTTAACTTCATACCTTACAACTCAGGCAAGAACTCCTTCTTTGACTGATCCATCTTGAACACCTTCAAGATCATGTCAAGGTATGTGCTCATTTGAAAGTACCATTAAGCGTTTTGATCTGTCCTTATAGATCTTGATGCTCAATGTTCAAGTAGCTTAATCCAGGCTTTCCATTGAAAAACACTTTCCAAATAACCCTATATGCTTTCCAAAATTCTACGTCATTTCTGATCAACAATATGTCAACAACATATATTCATCAGAAATTCTATAGTGCTCCCACTCACTTCTTTGGAAATACAAGTTTCTCATAAACTGTATACACCCAAAATCTTTGATCATCTCATCAAAGCATACATTCCAACTCCGAGATGCTTACTCCAGTCCTTAGAAGGATTGCTGGAGCTTTGCATACTTATTAGCATCTTTTAGGATTGACAAAACCTTCCGGTTGTATCACATACAACCTTTCCTCAAGAAAATCGTCGAGGAAACAATGTTTTGACATCCTTTCTGCAAGATTTCATAAACAATGCAGTAATCGCTAATATAATTCCGACAGACTCTTAGCATCGCTACGAGTGAGAAAGTCTCATCGTAGTCAACTCCTTGAACTTGTCGTAAAACATCTTAACGACAAGTCGAGCTTTCTTAATGGTGATACATACCATCATTATCCGTCTTCCTTTTAAAATCCATATGTACCTAACAGCCTTACGACCATCAAGTAGTTCTTCCAAAGTCTACACTTTGTTTTCATATATGGATCCTCTCTCGGATTATATGGCCTCGAGCCATTTTGGAATCCAGGCCCACCATCGCTTCTCCATAGCTCGTAGGTTCATTGTTGTCTAGCAACATGACTTCCAAGACAGGATTACGTACCACTCTAAAGTAGTACGCATCCTTGTCATCCTACGAGGTTTGGTAGTGACTTGATCTGAAGTTTCATGATCACTATCATAAGCTTCCACTTCAGTTGGTGTAGGTGCCACAGGAACAACTTCCTGTGCCCTGCCACACACTAGTTGAAGAGACGGTTCAGTAACCTCATCAAGTCTCCACCATCCTCCCACTCAATTCTTTCGAGAGAAACTTTTTCTCGAGAAAGGACCCGATTCTAGAAACAATCCCTTATTGCTTTCGGATCTGAGATAGGAGGTATACCCAACTGTTTTGGGTGTCCTATGAAGATGCATTTATCCGCTTTGGGTTCGAGCTTATCAGCCTGAAACTTTTTCACATAAGCGTCGCAGCCCCAAACTTTTAAGAAATGACAGCTTAGGTTTCTCTAAACCATAGTTCATACGGTGTCATCTCATCGGAATTACGTGGTGCCCTATTTAAAGTGAATGTGGTTGTCTCTAATGCCTAACCCATAAACTATCATGGTAATTCGATAGGAGACATCATGGTATGCATCATATCCAATAGGGTGCAGTTATGATGTTCGGACACACCATCACACTATGGTGTTCCAGGCTGTATCAGTTGTGAAACAATTTCCACAATGTCTTAATTATGTGCCAAACTCGTAATTCAGATATTCATCTCTACGATCATATCATAGACATTTTATCCTCTTGTCACGACGATGTTCAACTTCACTCTGAAATTACTTGAACCTTTCAATAATTCAGACTTACGTTTCATCAAGTAAATATACTCAGTATCTACTCAAATCATCTGTGAAGTAAGAACATAACGATATCCACTACGTGCCTCAGCACTCATTGTACTGCACACATCAAAATGTATTACTTCCAACAAGTTGCTTTCTTGTTCCATTTTTACTGAAAACGAGGTCTTTCAGTCATCTTGCCCATGTTGTATGATTTGCATGTCTCAAGTGATTCAAAATCAAGTGAGTCCAAACGATCCATCTATATAGAGTTTCTTCATGCATTTCTACCAACAAACATGGTTCGCATGTCTCAATCCTTTCAAAAATGAGTGAGTCCAAAGATCCATCAACATGGAGCTTCTTCATGCGTTTTATGCCGATATGACTTAAGTGGCAGTGCCACAAGTAGGTGGTACTATCATTACTATCTTATATCTTTTTGCATGAACATGTGTATCACTACGATCGAGATTCAATAAACCATTCATTTTAGGTGTAAGACCATTGAAGGTATTATTCAAACAAACAGAGTAACCATTATTCTCCTTAAATGAATAACCGTATTGCGATAGATGTAATCCAATCATGTCTATGCTCAACGCAAACACCAAATAACAATTATTTAGGTTTTAATACCAATCTCGATGGTAGAGGGAGCGTACGATATTTGATCAACCTTGGAAATACTTCCAACACATATCGTCATCTCACCTTTCAGCTAGTCTCCGTTTATTCCGTAGCCTTTTGTTTCGAGTTACTAACACTTAGCAACCGAACCGGTATCTAATACCCTGGTGCTACCAGGAGTACTAGTAAAGTACACATTGTAATGCATATCCAATAGACTTCTGTCGACCTTGCCAGCCTTCTCATCTACCAAGTATCTAGGGTGGTTCTGTTTCAGTGACTGTTCCCCTTATTACAGAAGCACTTAGTCTCGGGTTTGGGTTCAACCTTGGGTTTCTTCACTAGAGCAGCAGCTGATTTGCCGTTTCATGAAGTATCCCTTCTTGCCCTTGCCCTTCTTGAAACTAGTGGTTTCACCAACCATCAACAATTGATGCTCCTTCTTGATTTCTACTTTTGTGGTGTCAAACATCGCGAATATCTCAAGGATCATCATATATGTCCCTGATATATTATAGTTCATCACGAAGCTCTAGCAGTTTGGTGGTAATGACTTCGGAGAACTATCACTATTTCATCTGGAAGACCAACTCCCACTTGATTCAAGCGATTGTTGTACTCAGACAATCTGAGCACAAGCTCAACAATTGAGCTTTTCTCCCTTAGTTTGCAGGCTAAGAAAATGGTCGGAGGTCTTATACCTCTTGACGTGGGCACGAGCTTGAAATCCCAATTTCAAACCTCGAAACATCTCATATGTTTCGCGACGTTTCAAAACGTCTTCGGTGCCTCAACTCTAAACCGTTTAACTGAACTATCATGTAGTTATCAACATGTGTATGTCAGATGTTCGCAACATCCACAGACGACGTTCGAGGTTCAGCACACTGAGCGGTGCATTAAGGACATAAGCCTTTTACTGTCTGCATAATTGCTACTATCAAATTTCAACTAATTTTTCTCTAGGAACATATCTGAACAGTAGAACTAAAGCGCGAGCTACGACATAATTTGCAAAATCCTTTTGACTATGTTCAGGATAAACAAGTTCATCTTATGAACTCCCACTCAGATAGACATCCCTCTAGTCATCTAAGTGATTACATGATCCGAGTCAACTAGGCCGTGTCCGATCATCACGTGAGACGGACTAGTCAACATCGGTGAACATCTTCATGTTGATCGTATCTTCTATACGACTCATGCTCGACCTTTCGGTCTCTTGTGTTCCGAGGCCATGTTTGTACATGCTAGGCTCGTCAAGTCAACCTAAGTGTTTCGCGTGTGTAAATCTGGCTTACACCCGTTGTATGTGAACGTAAGAATCTATCACACCCGATCATCACGTGGTGCTTCGAAACGACGAACTTTCGCAATGGTGCACAGTTAGGGGGAACACTTTCTTGAAATTTTAATGAGGGATCATCTTATTTACTACCGTCGTTCTAAGCAAATAAGATGCAAAAACATGATAAACATCACATGCAATCAAAAGGTGACATGATATGGCCATCATCACTTTGCTCCTTTTGATCTCCATCTTCGGGGCTCCATGATCATCATCGTCACCGGCATGACACCATGATCTCCATCATCGTGTCTTCATGAAGTTGTCTCGCCAACTATTACTTCTACTACTACAGCTAACGGTTAGCAATAAAGTAAAGTAATTACATGGCGTTGTTCAATGACACGCAGGTCATACAATAAATAAAGACAACTCCTATGGCTCCTGCCGGTTGTCATACTCATCGACATGCAAGTCGTGATTCCTATTACAAGAACATGATCAATCTCATACATCACATATCATTCATCACATTCTTCTTGGCCATATCACATCACATAGCATACCCTGCAAAAACAAGTTAGACGTCCTCTAATTGTTGTTTGCATGTTTTACGTGGCTGCTATGGGTTTCTAGCAAGAACGTTTCTTACCTACGCAAAAACCACAACGTGATATGCCAATTGCTATTTACCCTTCATAAGGACCCTTTTCATCGAATCCGATCCGACTAAAGTGGGAGAGACAGACACCCGCTAGCCACCTTATGCAACTAGTGCATGTCAGTCGGTGGAAACAGTCTCACGTAAGAGTACGTGTAAGGTCGGTCCGGGCCGCTTCTGAAGGGTTTCGTAGTAATTTCAAAAAATTTCCTACGCACACGCAAGATCATGGTGATGCATAGCAACAAGAGGGGGAGTATGATCTACATACCTAGTAGATCGACAACGGAAGCGTTGGTTTGATGTAGTCGTACGTCTCCACGATCCGACCGATCAAGCACCGAAACTACGGCACCTCCGAGTTCTAGCACACGTTCAGCTCGATGACGATCCCCGAACTCCGATCCAGCTAAGTGTCGGGGAAGAGTTCCGTCAGCATGACGGCGTGGTGACGATCTTGACGTACTACTGCTGCAGGGCTTCTCCTAAGCACCGCTACAATATTATCGAGGACTATGGTGACTGGGGGCGCCGCACACGGCTAAGGAATAGATCACGTGGATCAACTTGTGTGTCTCTGGGGTGCCCCTGCCTCCGTATATAAAGGACTAAAGGGGGGAGGTGGCCGGCCAAGGAGGGCGCGCCAGGAGAGTCCTACTCCCTCTGGGAGTAGGATTCCCCCCCCCCCAATCCTAGTTGGAATAGGATTCGCGGAGGGGGGAAAAGAGAAAGAGTGGCCGGCCCCCTCTCCTTGTCCTATTCGGACCAAGGGAGGGGAGGGGCGCGCAGCCCATGTAGGGCTGCCTCTTCTCTTTTCCACTAAGGCCCATCATGGCCCATTTAGCTCCCGGGGGGTTCCGGTAACCTCCCGGTACTCCACTAAAATCCCGATTTCACCCGGAACACTTCCGGTATCCAAACATAGGCTTCCAATATATCAATTTTATGTCTCGACCATTTCGAGACTCCTCGTCATGTCCGTGATCACATCCGGGACTCCGGACAAACTTCGGTACATCAAAATGTATAAACTCATAATATAACTGTCATCGTAACCTTAAGCGTGCGGACCCTACGGGTTCGAGAACAATGTAGACATGACCGAGACATGTCTCCGGTCAATAGCCAATAGCGGAACCTGGATGCTCATATTGGCTCCTACATATTCTACGAAGATCTTTATCGGTCAGACCGCATAACAACATACGTTGTTCCCTTTGTCATCGGTATGTTACTTGCCCGAGATTCGATCGTCGGTATTCTAAATACCTAGTTCAATCTCGTTACCGGCAAGTCTCTTTACTCGTTCTGTAATAAATCATCCCGCAACTAACTCATTGGTTGCAGTGCTTGCAAGGCTTAAGTGATGTGCATTACCGAGAGGGCCCAGAGATACCTCTCTGACAATCGGAGTGACAAATCCTAATCTCGAAATACGCCAACCCAACATGTACCTTTGGAGACACCTGTAGAGCTCCTTTATAATCACCCAGTTACGTTGTGACGTTTGGTAGCACACAAAGTGTTCCTCTGGTAAACAGGAGCTGCATAATCTCATAGTCATAGGAACATGTATAAGTCATGAAGAAAGCAATAGCAACATACTAAACGATCGGGTGCTAAGCTAGTGGAATGGGTCATGTCAATCAGATCATTCACTTAATGATGTGATCCCGTTAATAAAATAACAACTACTTGTTTATGGTTAGGAAACATAACCATCTTTGATTAACGAGCTAGTCAAGTAGAGGCATACTAGTGACACTTTGTTTGTCTATGTATTCACACATGTATTATGTTTCCGGTTAATACAATTCTAGCATGAATAATAAACATTTATCATGATATAAGGAAATAAATAATAACTTTATTATTGCCTCTAGGGCATATTTCCTTCAGTCTCCCACTTGCACTAGAGTCAACAATCTAGATTACACAGTAATGATTCTAACACCCATGGAGCCTTGGTACTGATCATGTTTTGCTCGTGGAAGAGGCTTAGTCAACAGGTCTGCAACATTCAGATCCATATGTATCTTGCAAATCTCTATGTCTCCCACCTGGACTAGATCCCGGATGGAATTGAAGCGTCTCTTGATGTGCTTGGTTCTCTTGTGAAATCTGGATTCCTTTGCCAAGGCAATTGCACCAGTATTGTCACAAAAAATTTCATTGGACCCGATGCACTAGGTATGACACCTAGATCGGATATGAACTCCTTCATCCAGACTCCTTCATTTGCTGCTTCCGAAGCAGCTATGTACTCCGCTTCACATGTAGATCCCGCTACAACGCTTTGCTTAGAACTGCACCAACTGACAGCTCCACCGTTTAATGTAAACACGTATCCGGTTTGCGATTTAGAATCATCCGGATTAGTGTCAAAGCTTGCATCAACGTAACCTTTTATGATGAGCTCTTTGTCACCTCCATATATAAGAAACATATCCTTAGTCCTTTTCAGGTATTTCAGGATGTTCTTGACCGCTGTCCAGTGATCCACTCCTGGATTACTTTGGTACCTCCCTGCTAGACTTATAGCAAGGCACACATCAGGTCTGGTACACAGCATTGCATACATGATAGATCCTATGGCTGATGCATAGGGAACATCTTTCATATTCTCTCTATCTTCTGAAGTGGTCGGGCATTGAGTCTTACTCAACTTCACACCTTGTAACACAGGCAAGAACCCTTTGTTTGCTTGATCCATTTTGAACTTCTTCAAAACTTTGTCAAGGTATGTGGTTTGTGAAAGTCCAATTAAGCGTTTTGATCTATCTCTATAGATCTTAATGCCTAATATGTAAGCAGCTTCACCGAGGTCTTTCATTGAAAAACTCTTATTCAAGTATCCCTTAAGTGTGTAGACCCTACGGGTTCGGGAAACATGCAGACATGACCGAGATAACTCTCTGGTCAATAACCAACAACGGGATCTGGATACCCATGTTGGCTCCCACATGCTCCACGATGATCTCATCGGATGAACCACGATGTCATGGACTTAATCAATCCCGTATACAATTCCCTTTGTCTAGCGGTACGATACTTGCCCGAGATTCGATCGTCGGTATCCCGATACTTTGTTCAATCTTGTTACCGGCAAGTCTCTTTACTCGTTCTGTAACACATCATCCCGTGATCAACTCCTTGATCACATTGTGCACATTATGATGATGTCCTACCGAGTGGTCCCAGAGATACCTCTCCGTTTACACGGAGTGACAAATCCCAGTCTCGATTCGTGCCAACCCAACAGACACTTTCGGAGATACCTGTAGTGTACCTTTATAGCCACCCAGTTACGTTGTGACGTTTGGCACACCCAAAGCACTCCTACGGTATCCGGGAGTTGCACAATCTCATGGTCTAAGGAAATGATACTTGACATTAGAAAAGCTTTAGCATACGAACTACATGATCTTGTGCTAGGCTTAGGATTGGGTCTTGTCCATCACATCATTCTCCTAATGATGTGATCCCGTTATCAATGACATCCAATGTCCATGGTCAGGAAACCGTAACCATCTATTGATCAACGAGCTAGTCAACTAGAGGCTTACTAGGGACATGGTGTTGTCTATGTATCCACACATGTATCTGAGTTTCCTATCAATACAATTCTAGCATGGATAATAAATGATTATCATGAACAAGGAAATATAATAATAATCAATTTATTATTGCCTCTAGGGCATATTTCCAACAGGGACCACTCCCAGGTAGGCTGGTGCGCCCCCCTCCCCCCACCAAGGCCCAAGGCGCAGGGAGAGTGGGAGGGGGCAAACCCTAGGTCCAGATGGGCCTTAAGGCCCACCCTAGGGCACCCCCCTCTCTCCCTCTCCCCTCTAGCTGCCACCCTAGATGGGATCTAGGGCTGCCGCCCCCCCTTGGGGAGGGAACCCTAGAGGGGGCGCAGCCCCTCCCCTCCCCTATATATACTTGATGTATGGGGCTGCCCAACATATGTGATTTGATCTCTCTCTTGGCGCAGCCCTACCCCTCTCCCTCCTCGTCTCTCGTAGTGCTTGGCGAAGCCCTGCTGGAGTACCATGCTCCTCCACCATCACCACGCCGTTGTGCTGCTGCTGGACGGAGTCTTCCCCAACCTCTCCCTCTCTCCTTGCTGGATCAAGGCGTGGGAGACGTCACCAGGCTGTACGTGTGTTGAACGCGGAGGCGCCGTTGTTCGGCGCTTAGATCGGAATCGATCGCGATCTGAATCGCTGCGTGTGCGACTCCACCAACCGCGTTCTTGTAACGCTTCTGCATTGCGATCTTCAAGGGTATGAAGATGCACTCCTCTCTCTCGTTGCTAGTCTCTCCATAGATTGATCTTGGTGACACATAGGAAAATTTTGAATTATTGCTACGCTCCCCAACACTTCCAAGTGCAAGAGTTTGTAGATAGCAGCTAGACTTTCCCTTAGTGAGAGATCAACATATCAATCCATAGAGGTACAGTGTTATGCTCCAATGATCAATTATGCAACACAAATAAAACCTCATTTGTGTCCCCAACTTGCGGTGTCGAACTTGCTATGTCACTAATTGTACAAGATAATTAGATATAATGTGATAGAGAATTGACGGTGCGGGAAACCGCCGGTACCCTCGGTACAGTGTCGAGCGTGGCCGGAAGTGCCGGAAGGGAGTTCGCACAAGGGCCTAGGTTCAGAACCTTATGGTGAGGTAATACCCTTTGTCCTGCTTTGTGCTTTGTATTGATGATGGAGCACCTTATGCGAGGGGGTTACATGATACATGGCATGAGTTATTCAGCACCCAAGATTATCTCAGATGGAAACACGTTCAACATGAAAAGTAATCGTCTCATTGAGCTGAAGAATTTCCTTTCTTGAATCATTTTAATCCGAGGTTGTATGTGGTGTGTGGGTTCCAAATACCGGACTGCTATTGAGGACACTCATTCCGGGTTCTGAACTGATGTTAATGGTGTTCATTCCAAAATTAAACCTGACTCAACCCATTATCTGAAGCATGACAACCTCCGAGATCCTTGAATGAGTTAATGCATTCCATTTTGATCATATCTTGTTCATCACATGGAATACATCTTGATCATGTTTGATTCAATTATTGAACCCAATCTTGATGCACAACTATATGTAGATGGCATTCATTTCAAATCCATTCAATCTACTTATTGCATGACCCATGGAACAAACCTTCATATATATAACTTGATGCCATTGTTTCTCCATAGGAATTTTCATTCATTATCAAGTCTCTATGCATATGTTTGTGTTGATGAATTTCATCTTTCAATTCATCCAATATTCTTCAAGCATTACCAATGGATCTTCCTTTCGAATGTGTGTCTCAGTGCAAACATTAGTCCATAAGGATTTCCATGAATTACCAAAACCACGCATGGGGCTACATGCACTTTCAAACTTGTATTGTGGATACGATCTCGGATTACTTTACCAAACCCAGAATCATTAGTTATAGCTAACAAAAAGTATGGGAGTTTGCAACTCCAAACGAAGATTTTACACGTGCACTTATTGCACAACCTGTTGTTGTAGTTAAACAATTTGAGATAAGACCTCACTTAGTTACCATGGTTTAGAAAACCCAATTCGAAGGATATGCTAGGGAGGTTGTAGGTATGCATTCGCGTACCTTTATTGAGCTTTGTGATATGACTCGTATCAAAGATTACGAGCCCGACGCACTCAAGTTGTGTCTATTCAATTTCTCCCTGAGAGGAAAAGCAAGAGCCATCACATCTTGGGATATCTATTGCAGTATGTTTATGAAAAAATCTTGCTCACCTGCTAAGATCATTTAATTACGTTCTAACTTTACATATTGTAGATAGGAAGATCGCCAAACCATTAGAGCTTCCTTGGGATCGTATTGAAGAAACTACTAGGAATTTTCCTCATCATGGAATGGAAGAGGCATGCCTATTTGGTTGCATGTCTCTACTCTCCAAATGTGTGTTCGGTTGTTTGTTTACGTGCGTACGGATGGTTAATCCCACCTCATATGCATGTGGTGAACTTAGCTCCCACCACCATGCTTGAAGAACTTTTTCTATGTGTTTCAAAATAAAAAACATTACAACATAAGAGTTGTGTGGAACAAAAGATATTAATGAAGCTAGTGTTCAAAAAAAAATAAGCGACCGGCCATTTGCGATGATTTCCACAAAGTAGATGATCAAGAGGGAAAGTGAGAGAGGTTGAAGAAGAAAAGTTCACATAATATACACATGAACGTGTTATAGCAGTACAATAGGGAGATATAGATCAACTTGTCTACGGGCGTTGAAATAGAAAACTTACAACACGAAAGTTGCACAAAATAGTGAGATGAGCTACTCACTGGTAATTTCATATAATCAACTACATGCGATGAATTTGATAAGAATTCATCTAAAAAGGCTTCAAATATGAACATGAAATTGAAGATTCAGTCAATGAAACTAGGAACCGATCGCCTGAATGGAATCACAATGTCAATGTGCAACTTTGTGTGTATATTTTATTTCAAATCGAAGTACCATTATGTAGATTAGAAGCTGTTAGGTGAAGGAGATTAAGGGAGATGGGTAGTAAGAACACGTGCAAACCTAGTTACCACTCTGCACCTGCACAAGCCTGCATCATGAGAGTCACCCAAGCACTAATTTTGGCCCGCTCGGGCCTGGATGAGAGGAAACGATATATTAGAGCATTCCTCCTCAGTTAGGCCAGCACCGCTTTAAATTTATGTGGGCCAGAATTTTGATGCAACCAGGCAACCGAACAAGCCAAAGCAATCCAAATTTGCATCATGTGGGCCTGGCAAGGTTGCATGCAAGGAGCCAAGCATGTTTGTGATAGTAAGACATGAAACTCACGAATCCATCTTCGGCATCGACCCTCATACCTCACCTTAACACTACAAGAGAAAGACACATCCATGACATTTTGGGTCGAACGAAATTTTTTTTCTGTCATACATATGACACTTCTATGACGATAATTGTGACAAAACCCGGTATCATCATAGATGTGGTGGGCTCCTACTTCTATGACAAAAAAATCATGACAAAAAATGGGCTTTTCATCTTGGGCGGGCCGGAGATGCAGCTGCATGACATTCTTTGGGCCGTCCATGACAGAAAAAACTGTGGTAGAAGCGAGGGGGGGTTTCGGGGAGTTCCCGGTTACGGTGGGAGGTCGGGGGCCGAGCGATGCGTGTTTCTCTCATACACGTACGCGCGTGTGTGCGAGGCGTTGGCTCTAACTGAACCCGAGCGAGGCGTTGGGCTCTAACTGAACCCGAGCGATTGCACTACAGGCTACGCGTTACTGAACCCGATCGAGCGATTCCTTCGCTACTGCTGCTAACTGAAGCCGATCGGTTGGATGAACAATGAGCGTTGCGGGGGGGGGGGGTGGATGAACAGTGAGCGGTGGCGTTGCCTCTGGATGAACAGGACCCCGTGTTGTGGAGGGCTGGATGAACAGTAGACGGTGGAGGGGTGCCTGTGGAGGGGTGGTTGAACAGGACCCCGTGGTGTGGAGGGCTGGATGAACAGTAGACGGTAGAGGGGTGCCCGTGGAGGGGTGATTGAACAGTAGCCGGTGGAGTAGCACGCGGTGGAGGCTGGATGAACAGGAGCCCGTGGAGGCTGGAGGAGGTCGACGGTAGCCCTTGGAGGCTGGAGGGGTCGACGGTGGAGATGAACAGTATCCCGTGGAGTCCCGTTTTGCGGTACGCCACACCCCTCCCGATGAACAGGACCCCCGTTTCGACCGTAGGAGATCCGTTTCGTCCGTTTTGCGGTACACCACACCCCTCCCGATCAACAAGACCCCCATTTCGACCGTAGGAGGTACGTTTCGTCCGTTTTGCGGTACGCCACACCCCTCCCTATCAACAGGACCCCCGTTTCGACCATAGGAGGTCCGTTTCCTCCGTTTTGCGGTACGCCACACCCCTCCCGATCAACAGGACCCCATTCTGAACGTAGGAGGTCCGTTTCCTCCGTTTTGCGGTACGCCAGGCCTCGTTTCCATCGTCTGTTCCGTCCAAGCCCTCCCGATGAACACGACCATGCATTCCGTTCCGACCCAGGCGGTTGGCTCCCACGCGTTCCATTGCCTCCTCATAAACATGACGCATTCCGTTGCCTCCCCATGAACATGACGCATTTCGTTGCCTCCCCATGAACATGACGCATTCCGTTGCCTCCCCATGAACACGATGACGACGATGTTTCTCCGTTCTGACCCAGCCATGTACACGAGCCCTGGCCATACGTATGCGTGAGTAGGCGTTCGAGACCCCGCCCGTATGTACACATACGTGGCCGTATTTTTTTCTTGCACCCTGATCGTTGTACGTACGTGTACATGCTACGTGCGCACCTCTACTACGACACGTGTGTGCCTCTACATCCACCAGTATATATGTACGTACACGTTCGCGACCAGAATGACAACGCTACGTACGCTTCGACCAGGTGGGTCCCGACTGTCAGGCACTTCCTTGCGTGCGAAGATGTAGCTGGTGGGTCCCAGCAGTCAGGGGGGCGAATCGGTTTTTTTGCCCGAACGCACTTCCTTGCGTGCGAAGATGTAGCTGGTGGGTCCTAGCAGTCAGGGGGGCGAATCATTTTTTTTGCCCGGGCGCACTTCCTTGCGTGCGAAGATGTAGCTGGTGGGTCCCAGCAGTCAGGGGGAAATGTTTTTTCACGAAATACGGTGGCCCATCCAGTGGGTCCCTGCTGTCAGGTGGAGGAATCATTATTTTGCGCGTAATAAGGAGGCACTTCCTTGCCGCGGCCGTGGACCCAGCTGTCAGCCTCTCCACGTACAGTCCACGTCCGATGGAAGTTGTTCCTTGACCATGTTGACCACGCCGCGCCGAGAGCACCACGGCAGTGGACGACGGCGAGGACTAGGAAGGGGACGACTCGGAGCCGGGGAAGACGCAGCAGTGGATGCCCACGCGAAGAGGAGTACGAGGGTTCACTGGTTAGGCTGCGGTGTGAGGCTGCTGTCGCCGCAGACTAACAGGGGGTGTGGATGAGTAGAGGGATGGCCTGGCCAGCGATGGGAGTAGTAGAGGACGGTGAGGCCTCCGCGGCATCACAGCCGGCCACGGGAGGCAGGAGCACGCGGCACGACCGGCGCTGGTTTGGGCGGCTGGAGCAAAAAGACCAGAGGTTGAAGAAGCACTACGACCGTTGGATGAACATCGTACGGTAACAGGAGCTAGAATTGTTCATATTGACTAAGTTGACAAAGCCCTTCATCCCCGTCAACTTGGTAGGCCCACAAGTCAGCCTCCCACTATGCTGGGTTCCAAGTGGCAGGGGGAATATTCATTTTTTGTGCGTAATAAGGAGGCACTTCCTTGCGTGCGAAGATAGCTGGTGGGTCCGACATGTCAGCGGGGGGCACGTAATTTTTGTGAAATACAGAGGCCCTTCCGGCGGATCCCAGATGTCAGGTGGAGAAATCATTATTTTGCGCGTAATAAGGAGGCATTTCCTTGTGTGCGGCCGTGGACCCAGCTGTCAGCCTCTCCACGCACAGTCTACTTCCGATGGTGTCATTTGTTGACCACGTTGACCACGCCGCGCCGAGCACATCCAAGGTGGTGGACGACGGCGAGGCCCCGGACAACAACGGGCCAGAGATGGGAAGACGCGGGAGTAGAGTCGCAGACAGAGAGGTGTACGAGGGTTAACTAGTTTTAGTGCGGTGTGGTTCGGCAGTCGGTGGAGAAGAACGGAAGGTGTGGAGGGGTGGAGGGATGGCATGACCAACGGTGGAGTAGCGCTTCATAGCGAAGCGTGCTAAGCAGAGCTGCTAGCAGCAGGAGGCGGGAGGTGGTCCCGGCGGCGCTGGAGGAAGAAGACGAGAGATTGAAGATGAATGCCGGTCGTTGGATGTAAATCCAACGGCTAACATGTCAGAATCATTTGTTGACTAAATTGACAACGACTTGTGTTGGCTTCGACCTATTGGCCCACATTTCAGCCTCCAAAAATGTGGCACGTATTCAACCCATTTTTCAGAATTTATAGTCTTTTTTTGCGCGGTAGAATTTACAGTTAATTTGATCCTTTTTTTTGAATTACAGCCATTAGTTGGGCTGGGTGAACAAATAATGTAGCGTCCATGCGGCTCATTTATTTTATTTCCTAAAAAATTACAGGCCATTTGCACTTTCTCGAAATACACGATTTTGCTGGACTGATTCTAATTATAATGTTGGGTTGGGCCAACAATGTTATCAAAAAATAAAAAGGGGTTGAGCATTTTGTTATAAATATATTTAAATAATAAGTGATATTATTATATTCATCCTTAAATCTTATCAAGGTTTTGTACACAATCACTAAGATTTTCGTGCCAAAACAATCCAGGATTTTATTTGTTAAGAAATTATTTTTATAAGTTAATAAGACGTGGGATATTATTTTCTTACATATGTAAGTATCTGTTAAATATATGATGACAATAAAAATAATATATAATAACATATAAAATAATTTAAATATATATAATATAGTTAGAAGGGAAACATAAGTTGGACCTGGCGTTCCTATTCTTATATAGAAAAATAGAACAGACCTCGGTGTTTTCTTCAAAAAATACATAAATTGGACTGCCAAAAATAAAAGCTCGGATGGGAGGTCCATAGGCCGGTCGATACATGACGGCCCTAAGAAAATAAAAACAGGCCTATGGACCTCCCATCCGAGGTCGTGGGCTGCGCATGTTAAAAATGAAAGCCTAGACGGGGCAGCCCAAAACCACGTCCAACACTTGCCAAAACTTCGTCCCTCGTTTTCTCTATGTTTCACACACTCAACATTGTGTGGGCATTTTGACTGTGCATCATATGAAGATGTGCTATGCATGAATGTTGATCAGCATGATGTTAACTGGCTGGTAGTTCCATTTTTGACCATGAATAAAACTTTCAACATGATGTTAACCCTGTTTGAAAAGGCCGTGTTAATATAAATTCTCTGCCTCTGAAAGTTGCAGTTTCTTATCTGAAATTGAACTTGCAGTTTCTTATCTGAAACTGAAACTTGCAGTTTCTTCTCTGAGAATCACATTGTCTGCACTTTTATACTCCTATGAAACTACATTTTTAAGTGCTAAAAATAGATCTCTAGAATTCATAAAATACTTCATATGCTCAATAGTGCAAATCTGAAATTCAAAAGACATTCATATCTGAAAGTACTCTCAAAATACACAACACAAAACACAATTCACAACATGCAAATACTGACAACCCTAAACTCCTCCTGACAATTCACAACCTGCCCGACTATTGGGCTGGGGGGCAGCCCCCTCCTATTCCTCGGTGGCAGACAGCTGCCCCGTGAGACGATGTGAACGGCAAGGGAGATGATGGCGGGGAAGCATCGTCGGGCCAACTGCTTTTCTCCTCTTGCAGTTGGGTTCGGTCGACGAAGACTCCACCGGCTCGCTCTGGCAGGACACCCTCACAAACGGCACCCTGTAGATGCTCGATCCTTCAATCTCTGGTGGATGCTCCATCTGGGATCGATACTCCCACCACCGCTCCCTCACGATCGGATTCGGTGAATCTGTTTGCTCCATGGCCCAGAGGAGCAGCTCTATGTACTCCGGCGCAACTCCCTCCGGGAGTATCGCCGCCTTTTCGCTCTATTGCAGATATTTGGCCATGGATGTCGCCGTCGCCGCTAGTTGGTCCTTGTTGCCAACCAAGACTGTATCTCCAACATCCTAGCTAGCTTCACAGGGTCGCCGTCTACGATCCTCACGTATCGGTTGTACTCCTCCATCGATCTACTTCTCCACAACATCTTCACTCGCCGGCGGTGGTTTTTGAATGGAAGAGGAGAGGAACAGCGCTGGTTTTGGATTAGAACGGGAGAGGAGCGACGCTGGTTTTGGACTGGAACAGGAGAGAAGGGGCGGTGGTTTTGAAATGGAAGAGGAGAGGAGCGGCGCTGCATTTAGATTGGAACAGGAGAGGAGCGGCGGTGGTTTAAGAGGAGAAGATAATTAAAAAATCACATATTAGTTCCATTTTTATTAGTCCCGCTGTAATTAAATCACCACATATTACACTGATTCCGCTGCTCGTTGCGTACACTGATTGGGAGAAATAAATACCCAGCCGTAGCATGCACTAGGGATGTGCGCGTGAGGGTTGCATGCGGCTGCATGCGGAGGGAGGCGAGACGATTCAATTAATTAATGCCGCTCCTACTCGTCCCCGCACGTCCTTCAATACTACGGCGGTTCGCTCCTAGTCGTCCCGTCCATTCACATTACGGCAGTTCCACTAATCCTAACCCTCCTCCCAAATCCATGGCATCCCAAATCTCCACAATCGGCGGTGAGTACAAGGTTAGAACCATCACTGGCGATGAGTTCGACGTCATCTACACCCGTTCTTCCGCGACGGTGAAAGGATGTCTTTCTCGCTTCAGACGCATGTTCGAAGACTCAGATGATGAGTGGGTCGCTGGGCTAGATGTTGAGTACACCACAGTCCTGGGACCAGAGAAGGATCTAAAGGACGAAGAGAGGAAGAAGCCTGCCGTAATCCAGGTTTGCGTGCATGACTTATGCTTGGTCTACCACATATGCCATGCCGACGTTGAGTGCCAGGATTTTAAGGACTTCCTCGAGAGCAACCTAGTCAAATTTGTTGCTATAGACTTTGGTAGCGACAAAGAAGTCCTGCATCGGATAGGCCTCGTTGTAGGAAACACCTTCGACCTCCAGAAGAATCGGCTGGTGTCCTCTCGTCAGCCTTCAATGCTGACCATGGCAGGAGCCATGGTTCATCCTTCGTACGGTAAACTGGAGAAACCTCCATACACGTTTCATCGTCACGCATGGCAGCGGAATGTACTAGATATAGACCACATCCACTACGCTGCAATGGATGGCTACCTTTGCTTCAATATCTACAAGGGTTGGATGAAGAGCCACAGCCAAGTGTGCGGTTCAAGTAAAGAAGTATCGGCCAAGAGGAAGAGGGACAAGGACGAAGTCGAGGATGTGGACGAGGACTCCGAGTAAGGTGGCAGTGTCGTTGCTCATGGTGGTTCTAATGCAGTGTCTACCGGAATAGTTGCAAAGTTTAATTTCAGGTGTGCTTAATTTAATTTGAGGGGTGTGTTGTGCTGAGCCCCCAGCAGAACTATGTTATGTTTCTTCTCGTTACTTTAACTCTTCAGTACGTACATACTAGTATTTCTTACATTTCATCTTTTAGTTGGTATAGTACTACCACTCGTTTCTTCACATTATATAAGTACAATATATATGGCCAACATCATATAGCCAGCAGTTTAGTTGTCAAAGAATTTCAGGGTGCTTAGTTTTGTCAAAGAATTCCAGGATGCTTAGAGGGTGCTTGGATCCAAGGGACTTATTTTAGTCTGACTAAAAATAGTCTCTTTAAGAGGCTAAAGTTCCAAGCACCCCTTACTAAAGAGGGGCTAAAACTAGTCTTGAGACTAAAAACTTTTAGTCAGGGGTACCCCTACTAAAATGTAGATTAGTCCTCTCTCTACTCATTTAACTCCTCTCCTTTAACACAGGCGAGTTCTGGATTGGAGGGTTTGGAGGATAATAAATGCTCATTAACTTGATTTTAGCCTTTTTAGTATTTGGATCCATGCATGGATGAGGCTAGCATGTTTTAGTCCCACTACTTTTAGTCATGGGACTAAAACGTATCCAAGCACCCTCTTAGTTTTTTTTGAGGGGTGGGTTGTGCTGGACACCATTATTGTGACTAGCCTTTTTAATAGTACTATATGCATAATTTGGACGAACGCTCTCTATATGTACCACCTTTTTTTAATTTCAAGTTTTGCTCCATAGCGCAATCCATCGATACTACTGTTGTACAAAAGTATACATTTTTTAAAAGGCTAGAGGGCGGGGCAGTCTAGCTTGGTCGGTTTCACGAGAGGCGAGGGCCTTTGTGATTTGACGGCTCATTACTGCTGGAAGGCGGGGCCTTGTGATTTGACTGCTCGTATAAATGCGCTGACGACCCGATCGAGGAGGAGCAAAGAATCGTGCGGTATACTCAAGTTTTCCACTGGAGTAGTACTGCGACGGAGGAGCACGAAACACGGCAGCCCAGTGCCATATGGCGATAAAAAATGATCTAATTTGCTAGTCATCTCATTGTTAGCATTGTTCTATTCATTCCCTAAAAAAACCATTGTTCTATTCATGCCTCGCAGAGAACGTGAATCATGCGGCGAAACACCCGAAGCAAAAGATGAAACACAGGAGCAAAAGAAGAAGGAAGATTATCACCCCAAATGATCTAATTCGCCACGGAGTCGTAACTGCTTCTTCATTGCCTCCACGACCTCCATATCCTTGCGCGTCTCCTCCGCCATCTTCTTCATTCTGTCCATGACGCGGGATTTCTTGATGCGAGCCTTCATCATCTGTTCCACGGCCGCATTACGTACCTTGACAGCAGCCGGGTGCTCGATGCGGAGCTTCGCCAACTCCTCCTTCTGTTCCATGACGAGGGCCTGCAGCATCTTCATCGAGGAACTACTATTCTCATGCAGCTTCTTCCAGCCGGCGTTCTTCTCCTTCAACAGGTCGATCTCGTGGCAGAGCTTCGCCTTGTCCTCCTGAAGTCGCAGGATTTCACCGGTCGCCTTCTTCTCTGAGGCAATGCTCTTCTTCAGCAGCATCACCAAGCCGGCAGTCAACTCCCCTGCTGATTGAGCTCAGCGGGCATGTCGTCGAGGCTCTCCCTCAGAAACTCCATCAAGCCTTGGATGAACTCCTTCTGCTTATTGAGGTGCTTATTGAGCTGATCGGGCATGCCGTCGAGGGATAACGACTCCAGCTCCGCCGGCTCGGCATGTTCGCCTCCGTGGCTAGGGCGCTCCTGGGAGCCATCGCCTGCCCGTGAGAGATTTTTCGAGGTCTCTGCATGGCGGCGAGCCCTCTTTTTTTCCGCAGCCTTGGTTGCCGCTCCCTTGTTATGAGTAGTTCTCGACCTAGAGCTCTGCTCACCGGCCATGGCAACGACGGACGAAGAAGAAGCACTTATGAGGAGGAAAGGTACAGTAATTTTCGGTTAGGTAGTTCCCCTTTTTATAACCTAAGTACTAGCACTAGTACTAATACTTGCATAGTGGGAACACGTTCAGGTTTGGTACGTACTAGTAGGTGTGAGCAGGCTTTTGAATGTGATGGGAACAAGGTAAATATTAATTGATGGTTTTGGTTTCGAGGCCCGAAACGGCTCCCGATGAGTTTAGCAGAATATAAATTTCAAGTACTATACTGCTCAATGCGTAAATATTATGTTACTGTCAAAAATTGGTACAAAATACGAAGGAGACCAATGGAAGTACTACTAGCAACCCACGATTTAACTACTCGCATGCGCGCAGTGGAGTGATAATGTCTTTCTTCCGCCCTCACGTCCACTCAATTTGCATGCGCTGTATTAATTGACCATCAGTGAAGTGAACGACTTTACACGCGTCAAATTATCACATGGGGTGGATCTTGGTACAAAATTGCGTCCGTCCATGTACCGGCGTGTGTGTGCAAGGAAACGAGTGCGTGCTTGGCGTGCGTGCACATCTTCGCTTCGTGCATGTACCGCCAGTATGGCTCAGGGAGGACGAGTACATTCTTCTGGAATCAGCAGCACGTCAGTGTGATCAATGTTGGAAATATGCCCTAGAGGCAATAATAAATTGGTTATTATTATATTTCCTTGTTCATGATAATCGTTTATTATCCATGCTAGAATTGTATTGATAGGAAACTTAGATACATGTGTGGATACATAGACAACACCATGTCCCTAGTAAGCCTCTAGTTGACTAGCTCGTTGATCAATAGATGGTTACGGTTTCCTGACCATGGACATTGGATGTCATTGATAACGGGATCACATCATTAGGAGAATGATGTGATGGACAAGACCCAATCCTAAGCCTAGCACAAGATCATGTAGTTCGTATGCTAAAGCTTTTCTAATGTCAAGTATCATTTCCTTAGACCATGAGATTGTGCAACTCCCGGATACTGTAGGAGTGCTTTGGGTGTGCCAAATGTCACAACGTAACTGGGTGGCTATAAAGGTACACTACAGGTATCTCCGAAAGTGTCTGTTGGGTTGGCACGAATCGAGACTGGGATTTGTCACTCCGTGTAAACGGAGAGGTATCTCTGGGCCCACTCGGTAGGACATCATCATAATGTGCACAATGTGATCAAGGAGTTGATCACGGGATGATGTGTTACGGAACGAGTAAAGAGACTTGCCGGTAACGAGATTGAACAAGGTATCGGGATACCGACGATCGAATCTCGGGCAAGTATCATACCGCTAGACAAAGGGAATTGTATACGGGATTGATTAAGTCCTTGACATCGTGGTTCATCCGATGAGATCATCGTGGAACATGTGGGAGCCAACATGGGTATCCAGATCCCGCTGTTGGTTATTGACCGGAGAGTTATCTCGGTCATGTCTGCATGGTTCCCGAACTCTTAGGGTCTACACACTTAAGGTTCGATGACGCTAGGGTTATAAGGAATAGATATACGTGGTTACCGAATGTTGTTCGGAGTCCCGGATGAGATCCCGGACGTCACGAGGAGTTCCGGAATGGTCCGGAGGTAAAGATTTATGTATGGGAAGTCCTGTTTTGGTCACCGGAAAAGTTTCGGGGTTTATCGGTAACATACCGGGACCACCGGGAGGGTCCCGGGGGTCCACCAAGTGGGGCCACAAGCCCCGGAGGGCTGCATGGGCCAAGTGTGGGAGGGGACCAGCCCCAGGTGGGCTGGTGCGCCCCCCCCCCCACAAGGGCCCAAGGCGCCTAAGGGGAGGAGGGGGGGCAAACCCTAAGGGCAGATGGGCCTTAGGGCCCATGCCTAGTGCGCCTCCCTCTCCCCCTCCACCTGGCCGCCACCCAGATGGGATCTGGGGGCTGCCGCCACCCCTAGGGAGGGAACCCTAGGTGGGGGCGCAGCCCCTCCCCTCCCCCTACATATACTTGAGGTTTGGGCTGCCCAATACACACGAGTTCCTCTCCTTCTTGGCGCAGCCCTACCCCTCTCCCTCCTCGTCTCTTGCGGTGCTTCGCGAAGCCCTGCTGGAGTACCACGCTCCTCCACCACCACCACGCCGTTGTGCTGCTGCTGGATGGAGTCTTCCTCAACCTCTCCCTCTCTCCTTGCTGGATCAAGGCATGGGAGACGTCACCGGGCTGTATGTGTGTTGAACGCGGAGGTGCCGTCCGTTCGGCACTAGGATCTCCGGTGATTTGGATCACGACGAGTACGACTCCTTCAACCCCGTTCTCTTGAACGCTTCCGCTTAGCGATCTACAAGGATATGTAGATGCACTCTCCTTCCCCTCGTTGCTAGTTTCTCCATAGATAGATCTTGGTGACACATAGGAAAATTTTGAATTTCTGCTATGTTCCCCAACAGTGGCATCATGAGCTAGGTCTATGCGTAGTTACTATGCACGAGTAGAACACAAAGTAGTTGTGGGCGTCGATATTGTCAATTATCTTGTCGTTACTAGTCTTATCTTGATTCGGCGGCATCGTGGGATGAAGCGGCCCGGACCAACCTTACACGTACGCTTACGTGAGACCGGTTCCACCGACTGACATGCACTAGTTGCATAAGGTGGCTGGCGGGTGTCTGTCTCTCCCACTTTAGTCGGATCGGATTCGATGAACAGGGTCCTTATGAAGGGTAAATAGAAATTGGCAATTCACGTTGTGGTTTTGGCGTAGGTAAGAAACGTTCTTGCTAGAAACCTATAGCAGCCACGTAAAAAACTCGCAAGAACAATTAGAGGACGTCTAACTTGTTTTTGCAGCAAGTGTTTTGTGATGTGATATGGCCAAAGGATGTGATGAATGATATATATGTGATGTATGAGATCATGTTCTTGTAATAGGAATCACGACTTGCATGTCGATGAGTATGACAACCGGCAGGAGCCATAGGAGTTGTCTTTATTTTTTGTATGACCTGCGTGTCATTGAGAAACGCCATGTAAATTACTTTACTTTATTGCTAAACGTGTTAGCCATAGTAGTAGAAGTAATAGTTGGCGAGCAACTTCATGAAGACACGATGATGGAGATCATGATGATGGAGATCATGGTGTCATGCCGGTGACAAGATGATCATGGAGCCCCAAGATGGAGATCAAAGGAGCTATATGATATTGGCCATATCATGTCACTATTATTTGATTACATGTGATGTTTATCATGTTTTTGCATCTTGTTTACTTAGAACGACGGTAGTAAATAAGATGATCCCTCATAATAATTTCAAGAAAGTGTTCCCCCTAACTGTGCACCGTTGCGACAGTTCGTTGTTTCGAAGCACCACGTGATGATCGGGTGTGATAGATTCCAACGTTCACATACAATGGGTGTAAGACAGATTTACACATGCAAACACTTAGGTTGACTTGACGAGCCTAGCATGTACAGACATGGCCTCGGAACACAGAAGACCGAAAGGTCGAACATGAGTCGTATAGAAGATACGATCAACATGAAGATGTTCACCGATGTTGACTAGTCCGTCTCACGTGATGATCGGACACGGCCTAGTTGACTCGGATCATGTAATCACTTAGATGACTAGAGGGATGTCTATCTGAGTGGGAGTTCATAAGATGAACTTAATTATCCTGAACATAGTCAAAAGGTCTTCGCAAATTATGTCTTAGCTCGCACTTCAGTTCTACTGTTTAGATATGTTCCTAGAGAAAATTTAGTTGAAAGATGATAGTAGCAATTATGCGGACTAGGTCCGTAAACTGAGGATTGTCCTCATTGCTTCATAGAAGGCTTATGTCCTTAATGCACCGCTCAGTGTGCTGAACCTCGAACGTCGTCTGTGGATGTTGCGAACATCTGACATACACATTTTGATAACTACGTGATAGTTCAGTTAAACGGTTTAGAGTTGAGGCACCGAAGATGTTTTGAAACGTCGCGAAACATATGAGATGTTTCGAGGGCTGAAATTGGGATTTCAGGCTCGTGCCCATGTCAAGAGGTATAAGACCTCCGACGATTTTCTTAGCCTGCAAACTAAGGGAGAAAAGCTCAATTGTTGAGCTTGTGCTCAGATTGTCTGAGTACAACAATCATTTGAATCGAGTGGGAGTTGATCCTCTAGATGAGATAGTGATGTTTCTCTGAAGTCATTACCACCAAGCTGCTAGAGCTTCATGATGAACTATAATATATCAGGGACATATATGATGATCCTTGAGATACTCGCGATGTTTGACACCACAAAAGTAGAAATCAAGAAGGAGCATCAATTGTTGATGGTTGGTGAAACCACTAGTTTCAAGAAGGGCAAGGGCAAGAAGGGATACTTCATGAAACGGCAAATCAGCTGCTGCTCTAGTGAAGAAACCCAAGGTTGAACCCAAACCCGAGACTAAGTGCTTCTGTAATAAGGGGAACAGCCACTGGAGCAGAATTACCCTAGATACTTGGTAGATGAGAAGGCTGGCAAGGTCGATAGAAGTATATTGGGTATAGATTGTGTTAATGTGTACTTTACTAGTACTCCTAGTAGCACCATGGTATTAGATACCGGTTCGGTTGCTAAGTGTTAGTAAACTCGAAATAAAAGGCTGCGGAGTAAACGGAGACTAGCTAAAGGTGAGCTGGCGATATGTGTTGGAAGTTTTTCCCAAGCTTGATGTGATCAAGCATCGCACGCTCCCTCTACCATCAAGATTGGTGTTTGCGTTGAGCATAGACATGATTGGATTATGTCTATTGCAATATGGTTATTCATTTAAGGAGAATAATGGTTACTCTGTTTATTTGAATAATACCTTCAATGGTCTTGCACCTAAAATGAATGTTTTTTTGAATCTCGATCGTAGTGATACACATGTTCGTGCCAAAAGATATAAGATAGTAATGATAGTACCACCTACTTGTGGCACTGCCACGTAAGTTATATCGGTATAAAACACATGAAGAAGCTCCATGTTGATGGATCTTTGTGCTCACTCGTTTTGAAGAGTTTGAGACATGCGAACCATGTCTATTGGTGTATATGCATGAAGAAACTCCATGCAAATGGACCGTTTGGACTCACTTGTTTTCGAATCACTTGAGACATGCAAATCATACCACATGGGCAAGATGACTGAAAGCCTCATTTTCAGTAAAATGGAACTAGAAAGCAACTTGCTGGAAGTAATACATTCTGATGTGTGCAGTCCAATGAGTGCTGAGGCATGTAGTGGATATCGTTATGTTCTTACTTCACAGATGATTTGAGTAGATGTTGAGTATATTTACTTGATGAATCACGAGTCTGAATTATTGAAAGGTTCAAGTAATTTCAGGGTGAAGTTGAAAGATCGTCGTGACAAGAGGATAAAAGATCTATGATATGATCATAGAGATGAATATCTGAATTACGAGTTTGGCACAGAATTAAGACATTGTGGAAATTGTTTCACAACTAATACAGCCTGGAACACCATAGTGTGATGGTGTGTCCGAACATCATAACTGCACCCTATTGGATATGATGCATACCATGATGTCTCTTATCGAATTACCACGATAGTTTATGGGTTAGGCATTAGAGACAACCACATTCACTTTAAATAGGGCACCACGTAATTCCGATGAGATGACACCGTATGAACTATGGTTTAGAGAAACCTAAGCTATCATTTCTTAAAATTTTGGGGCTGCGACGCTTATGTGAAAAAGTTTCAGGCTGATAAGCTCGAACCCAAAGCGGATAAATGCATCTTCATAGGACACCCAAAACAGTTGGGTATACCTCCTGTCTCAGATCCGAAAGCAATAAGGGATTGTTTCTAGAATCGGGTCCTTTCTCGAGGAAAAGTTTCTCTCGAAAGAATTGAGTGGGAGGATGGTGGAGACTTGATGAGGTTATTGAACCGTCTCTTCAACTAGTGTGTGGCAGGGCACAGGGAGTTGTTCCTGTGGCACCTACACCAATTGAAGTGGAAGCTTATGATAGTGATCATGAAACTTCAGATCAAGTCACTACCAAACCTCGTGGGATGACAAGGATGCGTACTACTTCAGAGTGGTACGTAATCCTGTCTTGGAAGTCATGTTGCTAGACAACAATGAACCTACGAGCTATGGAGAAGCGATGGTGGTCCCGGATTCCGATAAATGTCTCGAGGCCATAAATCCGAGAGAGGGTCCATGTATGAAAACAAAGTGTAGAATTTGGCAGAACGGCTCGATGTTCGTAAGGCTGTTGAGTACAGATGGATTTTAAAAGGAAGACGGACAATGATGGTAAGTATCACCATTAAGAAAGCTCGACTTGTCGTTAAGATGTTTTCCGACAAGTTCAAGGAGTTGACTACGATGAGACTTTCTCACTCGTAGCGATGCTAAGAGTCTGTTGGAATTATATTAGCGATCACTGTATTATTTATGAAATCTTGCAGATAGGATGTCAAAAACATTGTTTTCTCAACGATTTTCTTGAGGAAAGGTTGTATGTGATACAACCGGAAGGTTTTGTCAATCCTGAAAAATGCTAATAAGTATGCAAAGCTCCAGCAATCCTTCTAAGGACTGGAGTAAGCATCTCGGAGTTGGAATCTATGCTTTGATGATGATCAAAGATTTTGGGTTTATACAAAGTTTATGAGAAACTCGTATTTCCAAAGAAGTGAGTGGGAGCACTATAGAATTTCCGATGAGTATGTGTTGTTAACATGTTGTTGATCGGAAATGATGTAGAATTTCTGGAAAGCATGCAGAGTTATTTGAAAAGTGTTTTTCAATGGAAAGCCTGGATTAAGCTACTTGAACATTGAGCATCAAGATCTATAAGGATAGATCAAAACGCTTAATGATACTTTCAAATGAGCACATACCTTGACATGATCTTGAAGGTGTTCAAGATGGATCAGTCAAAGAAGGAGTTCTTGCCTGAGTTGTAAGGTATGAAGTTAAGACTTAAAGCTCGACCACGACAGAAGAAAGAGGAAGGACGAAGGTCGTCCCCTATGCTTTTGTCATAGGCTCTATACGGTATGCCATGCTGAGTACCGCACCTGATGTGTGCCTTGCCACATATCTGGCAAGAGGTTACAAAGGTGATCTAGGAGTAGATCACCAGATAGCGGTCTAAATTATCCTTAGAGGAATAATGATATGTTTCTCAGTTATGGAGGTGATAAAGAGTTCGACGTAAAGAGTTACGTCGATGCAAGCTTAACACCTATCCGGATAGCTCTGAGTAGAGATACCGGATACGTATAATGGAGCAACAATTTAGAATAGCTCCAAGTAGAACAGTTATTTGAAATGGCTCCAAATGTAGCGTAGTAGTTGCATCTACAAGATGACATAGAGATTTGCGAAGTACATACGGATCTGAATGTTGCAGACCCGTTGACTGAAACCTCTCTCACAAGCGTAACATGATCAAACCCAGAACTCTTTGGGTGTTAGTCACATGGGGATGTGACCTTGAGTGTTAATCACATATCGATGTGAACTGGACTATTGACTCTAGTGCAAGTGGGAGACTGTTGGAAATATGCCCTAGAGGCAATAATAAATTGGTTATTATTATATTTCCTTGTTCATGATAATCGTTTATTATCCATGCTAGAATTGTATTGATAGGAAACTCAGATACATGTGTGGATACATAGACAACACCATGTCCCTAGTAAGCCTCTAGTTGACTAGCTCGTTGATCAATAGATGGTTACGGTTTCCTGACCATGGACATTGGATGTATTGATAACGGGATCACATCATTAGGAGAATGATGTGATGGACAAGACCCAATCCTAAGCCTAGCACAAGATCATGTAGTTCGTATGCTAAAGCTTTTCTAATGTCAAGTATCATTTCCTTAGACCATGAGATTGTGCAACTCCCGGATACCGTAGGAGTGCTTTGGGTGTGCCAAACGTCACAACGTAACTGGGTGGCTATAAAGGTACACTGCAAGTATCTCTGAAAGTGTCTGTTGGGTTGGCACGAATCGAGACTGGGATTTGTCACTCCGTGTAAACGGAGAGGTATCTCTGGGCCCACTCGGTAGGACATCATCATAATGTGCACAATGTGATCAAGGAGTTGATCACGGGATGATGTGTTACGGAAGAGACTTGCCGATAACGAGATTGAACAAGGTATCGGGATACCGACGATCTAATCTCGGGCAAGTATCGTACCGCTAGACAAAGGGAATTGTATACGGGATTGATTAAGTCCTTGACATCGTGGTTCATCCGATGAGATCATCGTGGAGCATGTGGGAGCCAACATGGGTATCCAGATCCCGCTGTTGGTTATTGACCGTAGAGTTATCTCGGTCATGTCTGCATGGTTCCCGAACCCGTAGGGTCTACACACTTAAGGTTCGATGACGCTAGGGTTATAAAGAATAGATATACGTGGTTACCGAATGTTGTTCGGAGTCCCAGATGAGATCCCGGACGTCACGATGAGTTCCGGAATGGTCCGGAGGTAAAGATTTATATATGGGAAGTCCTGTTTTGGTCACCGGAAAAGTTTCGGGGTTTATCGGTAACGTACCGGGACCACCGGGAGGGTCCCGGGGGTCCACCAAGTGGGGCCACAAGCCCCGGAGGGCTGCATGGGCCAAGTGTGGGAGGGGACCAGCCCCAGGTGGGCTGGTGCGCCCCCCCCCCCCCCACAAGGGCCCAAGGCGCCTAAGGGGAGGAGGGGGGGCAAACCCTAAGGGCAGATGGGCCTTAGGGCCCGTGCCTGGTGCGCCTCCCTCTCCCCCTCCACCTGGCCGCCACCCAGATGGGATCTGTGGGCTGCCGCCACCCCTAGGGAGGGAACCCTAGGTGGGGGCGCAGCCCCTCCCCTCCCCCTATATATACTTGAGGTTTGGGCTGCCCAATACACACGAGTTCCTCTCCTTCTTGGCGCAGCCCTACCCCTCTCCCTCCTCGTCTCTTGCGGTGCTTGGCGAAGCCCTGCTGGAGTACCATGCTCCTCCACCACCACCACGCCGTTGTGCTGCTGCTGGATGGACTCTTCCTCAACCTCTCCCTCTCTCCTTGCTGGATCAAGGCATGGGAGACGTCACCGGGCTGTACGTGTGTTGAACGCGGAGGTGCCGTCCGTTCGGCACTAGGATCTCCGGTGATTTGGATCACGACGAGTACGAATCCTTCAACCCCGTTATCTTGAACGCTTCCGCTTAGCGATCTACAAGGGTATGTAGATGCACTCTCCTTCCCCTCGTTGCTGGTTTCTCCATAGATAGATCTTGGTGACACGTAGGAAAATTTTGAATTTCTGCTACGTTCCCCAACAATCAATCCACGCAAGGAGGTCGCGACAACGCTTCCACATGTGCCATGTGGCTTCATGAACTGTAAAAGAGACACTGTGTAGCATGCCATTGGTATTCTAATTTACGTGTTTCGCACATACTCGAAGTACTAGTAAGGTACACGTGCATTGCACGCATCAGATTTTGCAACCAAATTATGAATAAATACCACACTATAGCATGTAATCTCTGAGTCATATATGCCTGATGTAGCCTCGTTTAATTCTTATAGTTCATCTCATTCAAAATCAATTAGTTTTTATAAAAAAGCTAAGACGCAGGAATAGGAAAAACATGGGATTATAGTGGAATGTCGTCTTGAATCCTACAGGATTGTACGAGTGTTTGATTGTGCATAGAAAAAACGCATAATTCTTTCAAAGAGGTTTGAGTGGATGGGTTGTTTCCTATGAAATCTAGTGCAAATGAATCATATGGAAAAATTCCTATGGTTTACAATCCTACAAATCAAACAACCAAGATAGGAAAAATTCCTAATGATTAGAATCCTCCAAAATTCCTTTGAGAATCCTTTGAATCAAAGAAGCCCTTAATCTATTTTATGATTCATGGAATTGTGTGTTGTAAAGCATAAAGTAAAAATAAATAATGGCAATTCAAGTAGAAAAAAAGTTTGGGAAGTTATGATATGGAAGATTCTAGAACAAAAGAGAACCACTGTTGTTTTGAAGTTTGTGCATTAGGCTTAAGTTCAACCATGGAGTCTTCTAGATTGTACATGTGGAAAAATCCGATGGGGGGCTAGAATATGGTGCGAGGGGCCGAGTGGAGGGAGACTATTAAGGAATGCACAAGTGCGAGACCGATATTTAGAGAGAGGGGGCGAACACGTGCGCTATTGCGCGCAGTGGCGGAGCCATGAAAAATAAATGAGCTAGGGGGCCAAGCATTGCTAATCCTTTACGAGGAGGGTTAATTCATGAACTTAAACCATTTTTAGCAGCAATTGTCTAATGATCACATTCATATTAGCCTCGATATATAGTGATGTTAGGGGGGAGGGGGCAGGGCCCTTACTGCCCCCTGTCTTCGCCATTATGCACGCGTCTGAGAGATGAAGCGGAAGGCATGGATGATGAGAGGGGGACATTGGATATATAATTAATATGGGTGTATTAGCTATATATGTTAATCCTATATAGAGAGGTATAGATTGATCGATGTGGATGTGGGAAAAAGGATGAGACCTCACTGGATATATCAATTGATCGATTTGTGTGGAAAACTATAAAAGACCTAGCTATATACACACATACATAGAGGAACATCGATCGTTGCGCATGCATGCGTGAGAGATAAAGAATGCCCGATATGATAGAGAGGGGGATGTGTGTGGGTGTGTGCCTTCATGGGAGACCAACCTGAACAAAAAGATTGCATGCGTGCGATGAATAATGCCGACTGGTAGTGTGTGCATGCATGCATGAGAGAAAGTTAGTGGTATAATTATAAAGAGAAGACTACTACGTGGGTGTAAAAGAATAGGTGAGATCATAATCATTGTAAAGTTGAATTCAAATATTTGAATAAGAGATCCTGATGTTCGAAACCCATGCATGCATGAATATAACGGAGATCTGCACGGTGTGGTTTGAAAACGAGCATGTTGTAATGTATACACATTGAACAAGGTCAGACTGATTTGAATTTAAGATACCGATGGCAGACATCATTTGGTCACGTCGCATCCATGCATGGACACACTATTCTAATTGGAGATGATGGGCGGCTTTCGCATCACATATATATATATATATGCCCCTATATATATATTATATTTTATATTTTTTTATATTGTGTGCGGATAACTTTAACTTTGAAAGATGGTCGTTGGATGAGGCGAATCCAATGGTCTAAAGATGGCAAATTTGAGCACTACTGGCCGTTGGATATCATCTAGATTCCACCAGATTTCGCCACATGTATAATCTAGAAGACTCCATGGTTGAACTTAAGCATAATGCACAAACATCAAAACACAAGCACTTCTTATTTGTTCTAAAATCTTCCGTATCAGAATTGCCCAAATGTTTTTCTACATGATTTGCCATTATTTGTTTTTACTTTATGTCTTAGGACGCACAATTCATGAATCTTAAAATAGATTAGCTTTCTTATAAAAACTAGATGATTTTGAATGAAATGAACTATAAGAATTAAACGAACATCTACATCATGCATATATGACTCAAAGCTTGCATGCTATAATGTGGTATTTACACATAATTTGGTTGCCAAATCTCATGCGTGCAATGCACATGTATCTTACTTTAGTCTAAATGGTGTTTGTGTGTGTGTTGTGCGTGTTGAGGTGCAAATTGTCTTTTTTTGGGTACACGTTAAGCTTGTTATTCCGAAATTTCAAGCCGCGCCTTGTTATGCCAAAAATTCAAGCTAGCGTCTCTATCTATCATGCTGCGAAACTCCCGCATCTTCAACCTATGCCTTGTTAGCCCGAAATATTTAAGATATATCTTTATCTCGTTGTGTTCCGACAACTCCCTCCATCTCAACCCGCGCCTTGCTATTCCGAAATTACAACACACGCGAAAACTCCCACCTCCTGTGAAATCCCGACACGTGAAATGCCCGTGGTACCCCTGAACCAAAAGAACCTCCTCAAATGGATGGGGGTACTTTCGTAACTTACCCCACATTTCGGACAAGCGCGTCTCTAAGCCATGGTTCCCCACTGCCATCCATTCCGCCCACCCATTCGTACACCGAGGCCGCGAAAACCCGCGACGAAACCCCACACCCTGCTCCGTCCGCCACCCAGCCGGAGCCTCTTCCCCGACGACGTCGTCCACAACAACACCTCGACGTCCCTCATCCACCGTACCGGATGAGGATCCGTCGTCGATCTCATCGTCCCGTCGGTTCATCCACCCCGTCCTCCACCTCCAAGGAGCTGCCCCGACGTTCCCCTCGTCTTTCGCGCCACCTCCATTCCCACACCGCCGTCTTCACCTGCACCACCGGAAGAGCATCATAATCACTGTTTCCTCGGATGAAGCTACGGCCTAATCGGCGCCACCAAAGAGGTTGTACACTAATCGCCGCATTTTCTTCTTGATTCGATCTCACGGTGCTGCCAGCGCTCGGTCCCGAGCCGACACGGCGTGGCTCCATCCATGACGGCATCGCCGGCCACTTCCTCCACGGTGTCGCTCCCTCGGCGGCGACGTCCACATCAGTAGGAGCTGCTGCTGCTTTAGCTCTCGCTCGCGCTGCTGCTCTGCTCTTGCTCTCGGCCCTCTGCCTGGTCTGCTCTTGCTATTGCTCTTACTCGCGCTGCTGCTCTCGTTCTTGCTCTTGCTTGCGATGCTGCTCCGATTTAGCTACACTTCAGTCGACTGAATCGACTTTTGGGTCAGTCAATTTTCAGGGGGGGCTCGCCGGGGTGAAGGAAGAACCAGCCGCAGCAGGGAGGGGGGTGATAACCCACAAGTATAGGGGATCGCAACAGTTTTCGATAAGTAAGAGTGTCGAACCCAACGAGGAGCTAAAGGTAAAACAAATATTTCCTCAAGTTCTATCGACCACCGATACAACTCTACGCACGCTTGACGTTCGCTTTACCTAGAACAAGTATGAAACTAGAAGTACTTTGTAGGTGTTGTTGGATAGGTTTGCAAGATAATAAAGAGTACGTAAATAAAAAGTAGGAGCTGTTTAGGTTAAGAAACAATAAAGTAAATATAGCGAGAGTGGAAAAGTGGTGGTAGAAGTTGCGAAATTGCCCTTAAGCAATTGACTACTTTACTAGACCGATAGCAAGTATTATGTGGGAGAGGCCACTGCTAGCATGTCATCCCTGACTTGGAATTCTATGCACTTATGATTGGAACTATTAGCAAGCATCCGCAACTACTAATGTTCATTAAGGTAAAACCCAACCATAGCATTAAGATATATTGGTCCCCCTTCAATCCCGTATGCATCAATTTCTATGCTAGGTTGAAGCTTCTGTCACTCTTGCCCTCCAATACATAGTCCTATCAACATACAACTAACCCTAGGGTGTGATCCACGCGTGCAATCATATGATGGGCACCAAAGGACAGCAACATAACCACAAGCAAATTAAATCAATCATAGCAATTCATCAACCACCGATAGGACAACTAAAATCTACTCAGACACCATAGGATGGCAACACATCATTGGATAATAATATGAAGCATAAAGCACCATGTTCAAGTAGAGGGTACAACGGGTTGCGGGAGAGTGGACCGCTGTAGATAGAGGGGGGAAGGTGATGGAGATGTTGCTGAAGATGGCGGAGGTGTTGGAGTAGATCGCGGTGATGATGATGGCCACGGCAGCGTTCTGGCGCCACCGGAAGAGAAGGGGAGAGGGGGCCCCTTCGTCTTCTTCTTCCTTGACCTCCTCCCTAGATGGGAGAAGGGTTTCCCCTCTAGTCCTTGGCCTCCATGGCATGGGAGGGGCGAGAGCCCCTCCGATATTGGATCTATCTCTCTGTCTCTCTCTGTTTCTGCGTTCCCAGATTCTTCCCTTTCACCGTTTCTTATATTCCCGGAGATCCGTAACTCCGATTGGGCTGAAATTTTAACACGATCTCTATCCGGATATTAGCTTTCTTGCGGCGAAAGAAGGGCACCAACCGCCTTACGGGTGGCCCACGAGGGTCAGGGGCGCGCCTTCCCTGCCTCGTGGCCACCTCGGGCACCGTCTCGCGTGGATTTTTCTTCCCAAAAATCATATATATTTCAAAAAAAATCTCCGTCAATTTTTATCCCGTTTGGACTCCATTTGGTATGGATATTCTGCGAAACAAAAAACATGCAACAAACAGGAACTGGCACTGGGCACTGGATCAATATGTTAGTCCCAAAAATAGTATAAAAAGTTGCCAAAAGTATATGGAAGTTGAATAATATTGGCATGGAACAATCAAAAATTATAGATACGACGGAGACGTATCAGGGGGCTCGCCGGAGAGGTACCCCACTATCTATCTTAAGGTTCAGGATGGGGGCGGTGGTCGCCGACGGTGGCGGGGCGGTGGCGGGGCGGTGGCGTGGGGATCGTCGGAGAAAAAGCTCGGCACGGGGGGGGCTAGAGGGATGGCCGGGGCGGCGGCGGACCAGCGGTGGGGAGTGTTTTCGGGGCGGGCGGGGCGGCGCACCGCCGGCCGGGGGGGGGGGGGGGGGGGGGGCTGCTGTTTGGCCGGTGGTGGCTGGCGGCTCAGGGGGTGGAGGTTGAAGATGAACCGCATGCCCTTGATTTCGTATCCAACGGCTCCAAAATCGACTGACCAGAGATGAAAAAGTCAGTCGACCGACGTGTAGCCTATATATTGTCCATTGAGATCGACATGGCTTCGCCAAAGAGGTTGTACACTTGTTGCATCTCTTTTTTACTCTACATGTTATATATATTGTCCACTGAGCACTCGTAGTAACGGGAAATACGATTATTTTATCCTCCTATATGACAAGCAGTGAGGTACCAGGCAACTTAGCTATCCGTGATGGACTCTCTTGAACGCAATCATTATTTATCTCTGCGCGTTTGAGCTGTGCATTTGTCGATGGGCCTGGGAGTTGAGCTAGTATGGCAGTGGCCTGGGTCCAAAGTAATGGAAGTAGCACAAAAACATTTTTTAGTGTAGGATTTTCCTTGCTCAAGCCTGCCTACTAGAATCGCCAGTGCTTGAAAGGAAAAGTGAATGAAAAAATCGAAATTGGAAAGTTTCCTATGGTACTACTTTTCATAAATTTGGTGCAAAGGAATGGAGCAAAGGAAAACTGTAGGATTTGTTCCTTTAGTGTCTCCTTGAAAGAAAAAACGTAGGAATTCTAATTTCCACTTCTCCTCCTTTTCATATTCCTATTCATCAAGCACAAGACTAAGAGATAGTAGCATAATAGCATTATAAGTGTACATTTTCTTGTGGTTTGACTTAATCTCACCATGCTTTTTTGCATCCTGTGATCTTCCAATTGTTGTGAATCAAACACCCAGATTGGCAGAAATCCCATGTTTTTAAATTCTCTGTTTTACACGTGCATTCCTATCCTATTCATGTCTATTTTCTATCCTTGCATTGTTAGAATCCTCAAATTCAAACAAGCCCTTACTCAATTACTTCTGTTACAGATATGTGTCAAAGAAAACCTTGTGTGGTTTGTCTTGCTCCTGCGGCGCTGTGTTCCACCCCACCTCAGCTGCTCCAATGACGGAAGGGTTCACCACAGCAGGGATCCGCTCTCCAGACTGTCTTTCGCCGCCTCAGATCTTCTTCCCCACCGCCGGCAGCCATGGCAACTGCATTACCATCATCAACTGAGCAGATGACCTTGAGGACTACATGGGTCCGCAAAAGAGGTCACACTCTTCCGTGTCTGCTTATGTTATGTGTCGCTTAATGTGATGACATGCTACATTATTGTCGTGTTCACCTATTAGACTCTGAGTCAGGTCCAAACTAATGCTGAAACTTGAGTTTTTAAATGGTTGTGGGGTACATATTGGGGCAGCAATCAGTACTATCTGTCTACTATCTGGTTAATCTCCGGTGTCTACTATGAGTTTCATGTTGGGTGCAAACAAACATTAAAGGAACCATTATCTGTATTTTTTAACTAAAGCTATTATCTGCCTGCTATCATTGGTTTTGGGTCTATCCACAGTTTGCTACCATCACTCTGGATTTGTGTATGCACTCCTTACATAATCTCACTATGTTTTATTCCTATGCATGCCAGTTACTGTACACAATGGAACTGATCATGCAGAGCAAAAGAGACGAGCCTTGCGTGGCAATAAAATTTCATGCAGACGTCGTTCCATGGTGGGCGCAAAGGCAGCCCCCTCCACCCATTTCGGATCATAATCAAGAGGAAGATAACTGTTCTGAGGGGGATTCAGAAGGAGAAGACCACTCCTATTTACCCCATGAGGTCTTCACTCTAACTTGGCATGCTGATGTTGGTAATATCATGCATATGGTGCCTTGCATTGCTTACTGTATACATTAAAGATGTCATCTGCTTAGTTTAGACATGCTTTGTGTCAATGCCATCTGTTTAGTTTCTTTATCGTATATGTGAATCAAGCAATGCCATCTTGTCTAGCCAGGCATCATATATGTGAATTTTGCAATGCCACCCTGGTTAGCCAGTCATCTTATATGTGAATTATATCATGCCATCATTTTTTTATTACGTGTTAAATTTGTCAACAATTTTAGTACATTTAATTACTCTTCCTGTGCATCAGCCATTCGACACGGTCATGGAAAAATCTGGAGTGGAAACAAGGTCTTCAGAGCAGACAATGCTATCTGACAAAGCACATGTCTTGCTGGTTACCGATAGCTCCTCAGAGGAGGATTCAGAGACAGATGAGCAGTCATATCCCCCCCCCCGAGGTGCATGCCCTAACTTGGCAGGGTTATGTTGCTCATATCGTGCGTATGGTATATTGCATTGCTATGTCATTTGCTTAGTTTAGACATGCTTTGTGTGAATGCCACCTGTTTAGTGTCTAATTACCATATATGTGAATTATGCAATGTCATCTTGTTACAAGACATTATGTATGTGAATTATGCAATGTTATCTTGTTGCAAGGCATTATATATATGAATTATGCAATGCCATGCTGTTTAGGCAAGCGTCATATATGTGAATTATATCATGCCGTCCTTTTTTTGTATTTGTCATTGCTTTTGTCGACAATATTTGTATATTCAACTGCTCTTCCTGTGCATCAGCCATTTGAATTGGTGATGGAGAAATCTAGAGTGAAAACAAGGTCTTCAGAGCAGACAATGCTACCTGCTGAAGCAGATATCTTGCTGGTTACAGATAGCTCTTCAGAGGAGGATTTAGAGGCAGATGACCAGTCCTATTATCCCCCTGAGGTGTATGCTCAAACTTGGCAGAGTTATATTACTCATATAATGCATATGTTGTATTGCAATGCTTAGTTTTCACATCATATACACAATATTGAATGCCATCTCCTTAGTTGACACATCATATATGCGATTTCCCTCTGCTCACTTCCTTAATATATAAATCATATATTTGAATTATGTCATGCCATGATGTTTACATAGACAGCATGTATCTGAATTATAGCATGCCAACCCATTTTCTAAAGACATAATATAGTTATATCATCTCATCCTGTTTACATAGTCATCATATTTTAAATTATGTCATTCTATCCATGAATTATATCATGCCATCATGTTTCCATCGACGACATGTTTGTGATTTATGGCATGCCAACCACTTTAATAGACACATCGTATAGTTATATCATGTCATCATGTTTACATAGTCATCATATTTTGAAGTATGTCATTCTATCCTGTTTAGTTATCCATCATACATGTGAAATTGTGTCATGCTATCCTGTTTAATTAGCCATCATATATGTGAAATTATGTCCTGCTATTCTGTTTGCTTAGACAACATAAATATGAATTATTTCATGCCATGTTTTCTTCCCTACTATCCATTGCACCTGTCTATCTTACAATGTCTGTACATTCAATTACTTTTCTTGTTTATCAGCCATTTCAATTGGAGGGAGTGATGGCAGTATCTGTGGGAGTAAAAACACGGTCTTCAGAAAAGATCTTGCTACCTGTCGATGCAGATAGAACCACGGTTGTACTTGCCCAAGAACCAGCCCCACCACACATAACCCACACTCATGCAGATTGTGCCCCTACCCAGTTGGACAGAGAACCAGCTACACCCCTTCTAACCCCAACCACAGCAGATAGACACCCAGTTCCCGTTGACACAGCACCGTCTCCACCACAGAGCACCCAAACACGAGCAGTTAGTAAGGCAACTACAGTGCCCAAATCACGAGGACCACCACTCCGAACCCGAAGTCAACGCTTAAAGCAGAAGAAGAAGAAGAAGAAGAAGAAGAAGAAGAAGAAGAAGAAGAAGAAGAAGAATTGTTCTCAGGTCAGGTTCCGTAGCTATGGTTCATACTACTTTGCTCTTGCATCACTGTATTTACTGATACCAACTAATTTCAAATTTAAAGGATGCAACTGCAACTCCAATGGCGCAACAGGTATGTTTTACACCTGTTTCTTCAACATGTTTGGCTGTTTGCTGTTGTAACTTGCTCTATGTTGATTTCAGTTTCAATTGAATAAACAGTTATGTTCTCATGCCATGCACATTACAAGTGTTGTTATTGCTGTGTAGTTTCCCACACTTATATTCTGTCTATGCTGCTTTGTCTTAAATAGATATGATTCGAACTGTATCTATCTTGATTTGGCAACATAAACTAGAATGATATAGACCATACAGCGACCATACTACATAGATATATGTTTGTTTCATGCTGTTATCCTGTCCACCTTACTACTGAACTGATTTACCAAAATGAGTTTCATATACTACATTGTAAACCTGAGATGTGTTTGTTTGTTTCTCTTTTAGAACGAGGATAAAATATTGGAGAAGAGTACCCTGTTATGCAATGGTAAAGGAAGTAATGCAGATAAGGTTCAAGATAGTGAGACATCCCTGTTGGTCTCCAAGAAAGCTGGTAAAAACTATATTGAAGACACTGAGACAACCCCAAAGTCCTGTCTTGATGTAGTGTTCGAGTTACTGGCTACCACTGCTGGCACCAGCTCTTCGAACTCGTTGCCTGAATCAGTTTGGCTTCTTGAGTCTCAACTTCAAGTTGAAAGACACCGATCAGATGTTATGCGACAGGAAGCCAAAGGACTGAGGAAGTCCCTACAGAATTCAGTTGCATACTTTCTGGTGCAACAGCAAGCGCTGGAGGACTTAAGCGCCAAACAAGAGAAATTAATAAGCTTGCTAAGCATCTTGCCAGCATTATGGGTACCCAGGATATTGTTTCTTGAGCTCTTCTGAAGTGGTTTCAGTTCTGGACTTGTTTTGCTGCGGCGTTTATATGCTGCTGTGTTCCCTATATTTGCACTGGTGGCGAACTTTGATGCCAAGTGGATGTAATATGTGTAATAGCCGTGATAGCCTAGTGTAAGTTGCTTGCTTATTTATTTCCTTGTTGTCTTGTTTATTTGTTTGCTTGTAGTCAGTGCAGTTCTTTTTCTGCGGTTTGCTAGTGGCTGCAATAACCTATTTTTTAAAACTAGGCCACAATAACCATGGGCTAATATTTACTGTAGTGACACTGGGCCTCCTACGGGCCATAGAAACAGTGGGCCTTCTATGGGCCGTATAAACAGTGGGCCTTCTACGGACCGTAGAAACAGTGGGCCTTTTACGGGCCGTAGAAACAATGGGCCTTCTACGAGCCGTATGATCGATTGGCCAAATATGGGCCAAATAGACCGCATTCTGGCCGTAAATGGGCTAGAGTTGGAATCGTCCATTCATGGGCCGACCATAACGGGCCATCATTAATAGGCCGTATTTGATGACGCTATGAAAACGGCCTAACGTATTAATGGACCACAAACGGGCCGACTGTAACCACGGGCTGAATTTGGCCCACAAGTAGAAAATGACAGTAATGGGCCGTAAGTAAACGAATGCTGGAAAATAGCCCAAGCATAAATGAGCTCTGAGAAGGCCGAAAGATAACATGGGCTGGAAACGGCCCAACGGAATAACGGGCCGTTAATGGGTATAAAGTGATACACTGTTCTTTACAGGCCAGTTTCACCACGGGCCGTTAATGGGTGTAAAGTGATACACTGTTCATTACGGGCCATTTTCACCACGGGCCGTTAATAGGCCAAGAGTTACATAGGGCCTCATATGGGCCGAAAGATGTCATGGGCCATACATGGGCCAGAAGTGAAAATGGGCTGGAATCATATTGGATGGGCCAGATGATGCTACTGGGCCTAATTCGAATAGGGCATAACAGGCCTTGGGTTAGTGGGCTGTAAATGGGCTATATGCGAACAGGCCGTTAACAGGCTTTCCATGGGCCGGCCCGCCACCTTTTGACCAAGTCAAACGGGCCGGCCTTTTCACAGGAATGGGCCTCTGTTGGGCCATGCCACGTGTCGACGTATCATAGGCGCCTTCTGACCAATGAGTGGATAACATCTGCCCCAGCGATGAGCCGACACGTGTTTCCTCCAGCCAATGATGATTTTACACGTGGAAAATCCCCATTGGCCGGGGCTGTTAACGGGTTATCGGATCCAAAACCCGACCCAATAGCTTAACGGCGTTCCGTTACGGTGGATGCCACGTGTCGGTCACCCTTGACGAAAGCACTTCTGTGACGCGCGATTTATCATCATGGAAGTGGACACTTCCGTGATGATAATTTTGGTAATGTCATGGAACACTTCTACAACAGCACAGGTATGACTATCTTGATTATGTCATAAAATCGTCATGGATGTACATGCATGACAGAAAAATCAACCTACTGTGACAAACACGTATCATCACGGAAGTGTATTTTTTGTAGTGTAAATCCACCCTCCATGATACCAAGGGTTGCATGATATGCACAATCCTCTATGCCTTAGTTAAGCACAATTCATTTTGTTGTTGTTGCAAAAACTGAATGAGGAGTCACTAAAAAACAATACAAATGGGTCATAGAGTTGTGTTGTCATACTAACCTTTAGGGTTTGATTCCCAATCTCAAATTTGTGGGCATGTTGCGCGATTTCCGTTTCTTTCACCACAAGTGATCAAAAGTGGATATAAAATAAAATAATAGATGAAACCGTATAAAAATATATAGAGTGCAATAGCTCAAAACATTTTTCAAACAATCCTCGACTCTAGATAAATTAAAATGAGTGGTCTTCTGTTTATGCTAAACTTTTTTACTTCATAGCAAAATATGTAATATTAAAAATTTAGCAGAGTGAGTGACAATTTAGTTTCACTAAAATATTAGCCACATAATTACTTGTTATACAATTTTGATCTCTATCATTGCAAAAACACTTCTACTCAATTCGAACTTCATACTACAAAAGTTTTTATATTATTTTTAGACGTTATATCTTAAAAATTATCCACTAAACCTAGTCGTATATTTTGGACGATAAAAAATGGCACGCACATATAAATTATGCTTTGTCACTCAAAGAATTTATGGTGTATATGTATGTGACATGGTCCATTTTAGTGTCCTTAAATATCCTGAGTGAAAGATATAATAGTTTGTCATCTATAAAATATATTGGCTGGTTTTCAGACCTAGTACAACTGTCTATCATAGTTGTAAGCAAGTAGAAATTCCTAGGGTGCAAAATATTAAATAGAAAACGTTCCGCCAGAAAAGAATTCACACAAAGTTTATAGAATCAAGCGGTTAGTCTGCGTAGAAGTACATAGATATTGCTTCATGGTATATTATGATAAAAAAGAATGGCCTATAATATATATTTTTCTCCTTTTCTTTTCCTTATGCCACATAATTTCTTTTTTGCTATATGATTTCGAATGTGGGAAAGGATGCTAGAAAAGACAACGTTCGTTATGCAAAGGTGCATTCCCTAACATTGACAACATACATGATAGGGCGGAAGGATGTCATATATGAAAGAAAAGAGAAAACTAGGATTGAACATTTGTCCTTGGTCTTAGGGACTAAATATTCATTTGTCATTGGACCAGGAGGATTTCAGCAGTGGTAGAAGGACATAACTAGAGGGGGTGAGTTGTGGGAGGAGAAAACAAGAGGAGGAGAGTGATGACCACCAGCGAGGTGGAAACAAGGGAGGTAGCTAAGACAAGAAAGAATCGACAAAGAGGTGGGTGACTATGGGTGCGGGAAGGATATATGAAGAAACTTCAGAGTTTGCTATGTAAGACATCTTACATGTTCTAACTCTCCACACTATGTTCTAACTTCAGAGTTATCAGTTCTTTCTATTTGTGGAGTAGCACTTGGCAATGTTACCATTCCCCTAAAAACCTTTAAATCCCTACACAATCCAGTATGTTTTTATAAGTGGGCGGAGTCAAGTGCAAAATACGTGCATACATGTAGCGGCCACATATCACACACGTCACCACCGTTCCTCCCCACATTCATGTTACGGCAACTATGATTAAGGGTCTCCTCATGGACGTGGCCGATTGGCGGTCTCCGTTATTCCCCTATCCAAGGTCCGCGGAGTCTCAAGGATTGACATAGCTTTTGTCACCTCAATACCTCATGTCCCCGCTTCACCCGGATAGTAATAGCTCAAGAAGAAATATCAGAAATAGCTTCAAAGACAGATGCTATATCTGCAAAAAGAGCATCACTGCAAGAAGAGAAGGAGAAGAGATCACTTGACGCACTAGTAACAAAAGCAGAGGTTGCATTGAGAATAACAGAAGAGGTGAAGGCAAAGGTATATCTTCAAAAAGGGCATCATTGCAAGAAGAGAATGAGAAGAGATCTGATGCGGCTTGAAGCTACATCGGTATTTCCCCAAAGAGGAAGTGATGATGCAGCACAGCGACGGTAGGTATTTCCCTCAGTGATGAAACCAAGGTTATCAAACCAGTAGGAGAACCAAGCAACAACACATAAACGGCACCTGCACACAAATAACAAATACTTGCAACCCGACGTATTAAAGGGGCTGTCAATCCCTTTCGGGTAACGGCGTCAGAAATTGGCAAACGGACGTGAATAAATTATAGTAGATTGATAGATCGAAAGCCTAATAAAATAAATAAGAATAAATTGCAGTAAGGTATTTTTTGTATTTTTGATTTAATAGATCTGAAAATAAAAGGCAAATAAAATAGACCGCAAAGGCAAATAATATGATAAAGAGACCCGGGGGCCGTAGGTTTCACTAGTGGCTTCTCTCGAGAAAAATAGCAAACGGTGGGTAAACGAATTACTGTTGGGCAATTGATAGAACTTCAAATAATCATGACGATATCCAGGCAATGATCATTATATAGGCATCACGTCCAAGATTAGTAGATCGACTCCTGCCTGCATCTACTACTATTACTCCACACATCAACCGCTATCCAGCATGCATCTAGTGTATTAAGTTCATGGAGAAACATAGTAATGCAATAAGAATGATGACATGATGTAGACAAGATCTATTTATGTAGAAATAGACCCTATCATTTTATCCATAGTAGCAGCGATACATACGTATCGGTTCCCCTTCTGTCACTGGGATAAAGTACCGTAAGATCGAACCCACTACAAAGCACTTCTTCCCATTGCAAGATAAATAGATCAAGTTGGCCAAACAAAACCCAAATATCGGAGAAGAAATACGAGGCTATAAGCAATCATGCATATAAGAGATCAAAGAAACTCAAATAACTTTCATGGATAAAAAGGGATAGATCTGATTATAAACTCAAAGTTCATCAGATCCCAAAAAACACACAACAAAAGAGTTACATCATATGGATCTCCAAGATACCATTGTATTGAGAATCAAACGAGAGAGAGGAAACCATTTAGCTACTAACTACGGACCCGAAGGTCTACAAAGAACTACTCACATATCATCGGAGAGGCACCAATGAAAGTGATGAACCCCTCTGTGATGGTGTCTAGATTGATCTGGTGGTTCTGGACTCTGCGGCGGCTGGAATTGATTTTCGTCAACTCCCCTAGGGTTTTTGGAATATTGGGGTATTTATAGAGTAAAGAGGCGGTCCGGGGGGGCACCCGAGGTGGGCACAACCCACCGGGGCGCGCCTGGGCCTCCAGGCGCGCCCTGGTGGGTTTTGCTCCCCTCGAAGCAGCCCCCAGGTGCTTCTTCGACCCATTGGTTATCTTCTGGTCCAAAAAATGCACAAAAAGTTTCACTTCATTTGGACTCCGTTTGGTATTGATTATCTACGATGTAAAAAAACATGCAAAAAACAGCAACTGACACTTGGCACTATATCAATAGGTTAGTACAAAAAAATGATATAAAATAATTATAAAACATTCAAAATTGATAATATAACAGCATGGAACAAAAAAATTATAGATACGTTGAAGACGTATCAAGATCAGTTGAAGCACTAGTAACAAAAGCAGAGCCTGCATTGAGAAGAAAGAAGAAGCAAATGCAAACACACTTGTTCATACGCGCCAAAGCACACTTGCAACTTTGCAACTTAATCTTGTTCATCACTACATAGTCTTAGCAAAAGATAAGATCCCAAAGCACACTTGCCATCATCACTTACAACTAGGGCATCATTTTGCCAGAAGTAAGAATGCACACAACACCATGACACTTGCCATTATCAACTTCGTCACCACAAGGATTTCTCTCCCTAAACCCAACAATGCAATTGCCATGTGCTTAGTCATGGTAGCTGCATGCCCAAAATTTTCTCTGATTGGATACCATTTCCTCTGGTACCTCCATTTCCTTTGTTGCTAGTTACATTCATTCCCTTCTCATCTCTTGCACGCTGAAGCTCTTCTCTTCTCTTCTCTCCTCTATTGTGCTTAGTGCATCAACCACGTCATTACCAACGAGGATCTCGTGATCAACCAGATAACCCACATGCTCCAACTCCTAGTGCCAGAAATTACATGTATGTTATCAACCAAAAAATGAAAAATATCGATTTTCCTGCAGGACATGGAGCAAATTCCTTCAATTCAAACAAAGCACGTCGCTAGGGACTTGCACCATGTTTGGCAAACTTGTAGATCACCCACCTGACATGGTCGTCCAGAGTCAAAATATAGAACTTCACTAGCAATGCCATAGCCAGGGCATCCGACGAGAGGCACCCCAAATTCCCAATGGCGGAGACCTGAGCAGATCGAGCTCGAGGTAGACATGGTGAGGATGGATGTGGAGAGGTAAGCGATGGCGAGGATGGACACGGCGGTTGGCAATGGCGATGATGGAAGAGTCGATGGCCGGCGGCAGGGGATTCGAGAATTTGGGATTTGGGGAATTTTTTCACTCATTTATACATTCCCTTGGAAAGAAATATGGACTCCTCTAGACAACGCATACCCCACTTCTATTTCTCTACAAGCAGACGTGGTCCCCATCCTAGTTCACATGTTAAAATCAACAGTGAAGCGAGCATCCAAATAGAAATCCCTTTTATCATTGTGTTCCTCGTGATGAGATTTTCAAAATTAGATCTCACATGAATTTATTTTGTTATATCAAAGGGCGGGTCAGAGCGCACTATAATTAGAACACGCTTAGAATTAGTTTAGCAAGCCTATATATATAGTTTGTGACAGGTTTATACTAAATCTTGTTTTTCGACACGGTAGTTGCTTTTCAAGAATATCCAGCGGAACGTGTCTCTGCACGACGAGAAACATTCAAATGCAAGAAACATCATGTGGGATTTAGTGTTTCTCAAAATTTCTCAACGGAATGTGTCTATGTAGAAACATCATGTCGGATTTAGTTTAGAAACTTGCTTTTCGGGGAAAAAGGTGAAAGCAGAATTTGATTTGGACGCTAGGTTTGTAAGCAATGCATTTTCGAGTTTTAGGAATAGGTTTGCATGTCAATGACGTCATCTCGTTTGCGTGTATATGATATTATTTACTGCTCATACTACGTAAAAGAATGTATTTATATCCGTGGGCGCTCTTGAAATGAAAAGCCACACGGTCTTTGTAGCATATTGTTAGAAATATTGGTATGCTGAAATCGACTCATTAGTGCATGTATAATGGTTGATATGGCCGTTTTATCTTAATTCTGCCATGCAATTTGGAGAAGGTAATAAAGTTTATGTACAATGGATGATCTCTTAGGGTATCTTCAACGCTGATCCCTAAACTGGACACCACATCCAACCGTAGCCGCAAATCTCCGGTTATGTTTTTGAAGAATTTTAATGAAAGTGAACAAATTTGATGCATATTTAAACAACCCGGACGATATTCATTCATACTTGGATATTTTTTACATAAAACCAGAAGCTTTTCATCTAAACCGGAGCAAATTCATTATATTTTGACATATTTCATCTAAATTGTACTCTAAACCTAGCATGACCGCCGGCGCCCGTTTCTCATGTCCAGTGGGCAGTGAGCCTTGAAAAAAGAAGCTCCGCCTCCACAGCCTCCCGTTTCTCATGTCCAGTGGGCAGTGAGTCTCGAAAAAAGAAGCTCCGCCTCCGCAGCCTGCTTACAGCTAATCAGCCAACGATGATGAGCCCGCTAAGTTTGGCTTCAACGAAAGGGGAGGAGTGGTGGCCTCTCCTCGAGGGCCGAGCATCGGTCGCCTCCCATGCTCTACTCTTTCTCGCTGCCAGCGGTGCCCGCGGATGTGCCGACATCGTCCTCATGGCCGCGGTGCGCGGAGGAGGTGGCGATGTCATCCTCATCCTTGTCCTTGCCATTCACCTCATTCGCCGCCTTGTCAATCTCCTTGAAGGTGGTTTTCTAACTCCGCTTGATGGACGTGGTACCACCAGCAGCCATGGTGGATTTCACAGGCGGTGCAGAAGGATTGGACTCGCCCACATCCACGTCTGGCACAATGACCGTGTCGGTGTCGAGTTGCTCCCCCGCGCGCCGGTGCTCGCCGAGGAGGCGGATGTTGTAGGCCTAGTCGGCCTGCACCTGCCGGAACGCGACCCACTGCTCTTCTAACAACATCTCGGTGTAGTGAGCACATGCCTCACGCATGGTGATGCTGGCATTGGCCGATGAGGACAGTGGTGCCGGCTCGTCGTCAGCCGCCTCTTTCATTGGGGTGTCCGCGGCACTGACCTCCGGTGAGCTCGTCCATCTGTCAGCGTGCTAGCCGGCTACAATGGCGACGATCTCCTTCTTTTGCTCAGACGAGAGGCTATCCCAGAGGGCTTTGGAGGTCGAGGAGGCCATGGGGGTGTGGTGCTGAGAGGAGATAGGTATCGAAGGAGGTTGGATGCGGCTATTGTCAGGCTTGAAGTTTATATAGCGGGCGGATGGCAGACCCTATCCCGATTGATCATTTTTCTCCCTTTGATTGAGCCCTTAAAATTGAGAATATGCTCCACTTGCCGGTCGATTTCCTCTTATATGCTCATGAGCATGATCATATTCACTTCTTTGTCCGAATCTGACAAATCAAAGAACCCATCTTCAATCATTTTAGTAAGCTCCATCGGTCGGAAGCATCGGAATTCACCGTTTTTCCCTATAAAAAATCACAAAAAAACGGGATAGACAATATGTGACCCGGACCAACCACAACATGTGATCAACCGCCGGCCCAGTCCATCAGAGCAAGCTCACCACGCCGGCGCACGCATCGTGAGAAGAAAAGAAAAAGCTCGCTCGCTCTTTTGGGGGAGGATCCATTTTCCCCGCATGCATCACCAGCTCAAACCGCCCGAGGCCGCCACGCTCCCGCGCCACCTCCTTGAAGACCACGTCGTGTCGCTGGTCTGCCAATGCCGCAGCCTCCGCGCGCTCCGCGGCGCCCACGCGCGCCTGCTCAGGCTCCGCCTCCCGCGCCTCACCTACGCCTTCGCGTTCTCCAAGCTGCTCGCCTCCTGCGCCGCCTCCGCCACGACCGCCGCGGCGGCCTCGTACGCGCGCAGCCTGTTCGACCAAATCCCCGAGCCAACCGCCTTCTGCTACAACTCCCTCATCCGCGCGCTCGCCACCCCCACCAACCCCACCGCGGACGCCTTCCTGCTCTACCGCCGCATGCTGCGCGCGGGCTCCCCGCCCCCCAACAGCTTCACGGTCGCGTTCGCGCTCAAGGCGTGCGCCGCGGTGCCGGCTCTTGGTGAGGGCCTGCAGCTGCACTCGCAGGCCTTCCGCCAGGGGCTGGAACCGAGCCCCTACGTGCAGACCGGGCTGCTTAACCTCTATGCCAGGTGTGAGGAGGTTGCGCTGGCCAGGAGCGTGTTTGATGGCATGGCCGAGGACAGAAATCTGGTCGCGTGGAGCTCCATGATCGGCGGGTACTCCAGAGTGGGGATGGTTAACGAAGCGTTGGACCTGTTTCGGGACATGCAGGCTGCTGGGGTGCACCCAGATGAGGTCACAATGGTTAGTGTAATCTCGGCATGCACCAAGGCGGGCGCTCTTGATTTGGGCAGGTGGGTGCATGCTTTTATAGACAGGAAGGGGATCACGGTCGATCTTGAGCTGAGCACCGCGTTGATTGACATGTATGCAAAGTGCGGTCTGATAGAGCGGGCAAGGTTGGTTTTTGATGCGATGGTGGAGAGGGATACCAAGGCATGGAGTGCAATGATAGTTGGACTGGCGATGCATGGGCTTGCAGAGGATGCGTTGGGCCTTTTCTCAAGAATGCTCCAGCTTAAGGTAAATGTTGCACTGATGTGTTTATAGTTCTGTTTACCCGGTCAACTTTTCGTGATAACCTGGCTATATGCATTAATCTGCACGGGAGAAATGCACTGACAGTTCATCTTTGTTTAGCTTCAGATTTGTAATGTGCTACCATAAACTTGACTCATGATTCTTGATGATGACTGCACTTAAGTAATTCTATACAAGATATTTGCCAAGACTGTAAAACTGCTCCACATAAAGCTTGGTTCATAATAGGGGTCTGTCCATCGATTCTATACAAGATATTTTCCAAGGTTGTGGCATTTCCCCCCTAAAAGGTGCATCCATCGTTCCCTCATCTAGTGCAATGCTCTGTTCAGAGACCAAGGAAGCTATTAGTTTGAGTCCCTGATTTCCCTGTTGCAGACTATTGCTTACCGACTTTCATGATGGAAGAAGATACCGACTTGAGGGAAGGCAGTATAGAGCAGCAGCCTAGGGATAAGCAGGAATTCAGGTTAGCTTTTCTCTTTTCCGAATCTTAGCCGCCTGAGAGTCCTAGTCTCGAGAGGGCGCCTTGACCATCCAGCCTTATCAAAGAATTGATCCAAAAGTTGTGGGCCAATAGAAGGGGAAAGATAGCAGGTTTCAGAAAGGAAATATTCCAATGGTTAGATTACCTCCATCCCAGTCAACGATGGGGATTTGTGAAGGTATCAAACTTAAGCTATCTATAGGATGGCAATTTTTTATGTAGCTTCACGCCTACCTATACCAAAGGGTTTCTATAAACAGTATCTGATGGTCAATGCCTACCTCAAAAGTTTGCATCTATAGAGTTACGAACTGCCTACGGTGAATGTTCCTTCTGCCCAATGGTCTACCAAAACTGAAATGTCTTCCATAAGATGATGAAATTGCTTTTCTACCTTCTGCCTCTGAGGTTTCCCTTCTCTTCCAGCATTCTTGAATCTGACAATCAAACTATTGCATATGGAGGACAAATCAAAAGTAGATTCATTCCATCGTCAAAATTAAACCACTAAAATTGCATCCAAGGTCAAGTATTGGGAAAGGTACAAGGTGTTTTGGCCACCCTCAATTCCGGAGAAAGAGTAAATTGGATCAAGAAAAAAATTCCTTGTTCCTATCTTTTTATCCAACTTGAGTGATTAAAGGGAAAGTAGTGGCATCCTATTACTCTAAAGGGTAAGTTGTGTTCAAGTCAATCAAAGGTTGAAGTGCAGTTACCCTTTCATTCACCTAGAATTTTGGCTTGCTCTTAGGGTGGACCACATCAGAGGTATTGGAGCTACGTTTCGCATATCCTTTTTTCTTATGATATGCTATGATCCAGTAGCTATAAATAGAAAGCAGAACCTCCTTATGTCTATACATAGGAAGGAGTCCCAGGACCGAGTCATTGACTGTGCTAACTTCATGCATAGTGTAGGAGATGGATGGGGGAAAAGGCGTCACAGGAAGGAATGATGCAATAAATCCGGATAGCCAAGAAAAGACGCTTTTCTCGATCTGTCTCTGCCCTCCCATACCTCCTAAAACAACAGTAATTTGCTTCTTTTCATTCAATTGTACCTGGACCAAGCGCCTATTTGTTTAGTACTTTCGAGTACCGCGCAACAACTTTCGAGTAAGAAAGCAACTTGGCATTATGATTCCCGGGAAGAGGATTCATATTATAGTAGGTTTGTTTTACATTTCCAAGTTCCATATTTTTTTGGAATTTTTTTCATTTTCTCATCGGCCTAGAATTGCCTTTGATTCTCCTTTTTTTGACTATTCTTTGCTGCTCCTTTTGATTTTTGTATCATTATTATTTCTTTGGCTTCTTCGTTGGGGGAATGGGTTATTATTACTTGTTGGGGAGACGGGTTACACGATGAATCATCCCCCTATTAAGTAACCAAAGTAATAATAATACGAGAATCAAAGGGAGAAGGAAAGGCAATTCTAGGCCGATGGGAAAATGAAAAAAACTATTTCCCGAAAAAAAGGATGGGACCTAGAAGTGGAAAATAAACCTACTATAATATGAATCCTCTTCTCGGGGATCATAATGTCAAGTTGCTTTCTTACTCAAAGTTGTTGCGTGATACTCGAAAGTACTAAATAGATAAGCGCTTGGGCTAGGTACAATTCAACGAAAAGAAGCAAACTACCGTTGTTTTAGGAGGTACGGGAGGACGGAGACCAATCGAGAGAAGTGTCTTTTCTTGGCTATCTGGATGTATTGGATCATTCCTTCCTATGACGCCTTTTCCCCCATCCATCTCCTAAGCTACGCATGGAGTTAGCACAGTCTATGAATCGGTCCTTGGACTCCTTCTTTCTATGCATAGACATTAGGAGGTTCTGCTTTCTATTTATAGCTACTGGATCGTAGTATTTCCTAAGAAAAAAAAGGATATGTGAAACGTAGTTCCAATACCTCTGATGTGGTCCACCCTAAGAGCAAGCAAAAATTCTAGGTGAATGAAAGGGCAACTGTAGTTCAGCCTTTGATTGACTTCAACACAACTTACCCTTTAGGGTAATAGGATGCCACTACTTTCCATTTAATCATTCAAGTAAAAAGATAGGAACAGGGATTTTTTTCTTGATTCAATCAGTACTCTTCTCTTGAATTGAGGGGTGGCCAAAACACCTTGTACCTTTCCCAATACTTGACATTCGATGCAATTGTTTACTGGTCTAGTTTTGGCGATGGAATGAATCTACTTGTGACTTGTCCTTCATATGTAATAGTTTGATTGTCATGTTTCAAGAATGTTGGAAGAGAAGGGAAACCTCAGAGGCAGAAGGTAGAAAAACGATTTCATCATCTTATGGAAGGCATTTCCGTTTTGGTAGACCATTGGGGCAGAAGGAACACTCACCGTAGGCAATTCGTAACTCTATAGATGCAAACCTTTGAGGTAGGCATTGACCATTTGGTACTGTCACTAGTTCGGCATACTATAGAAACCCTTTAGTGTAGGTAGACGTGAAGCTACATCAAAACTTGTCATTCTATAGATAGCTTAAGTTTGATACCTTCACAAATCCCCGTCATTGACCGGGATGGAGGTAATGTAACCATTGGAATATTTCCTTTCTGAAACCTGCTATCTTTCCCCTTCTGTCGGCTCACAACTTTTGGATCAGTTCTTCGATAAGGCTGTATGGCCAAGGCGCCCTTTCGGGACTAGGACTCTCAGATGGGTAAAATTCAGAAAACAGAAAAGCTAACTTGAATTCCTGTTTATCCCTAGGCTGCTGCTCTGTACTGCCCTCCCTCAAGTCGGTAAGCAATCTAGTCGGCATCAGGGAAATCAGGAACTCAAACTAATAGCTTCCTTGGTCTCTGAACAGAGCACTACAATAGATGAGGGAATCGATGGATGTGCACCTTTTAGGGGAAGAATGCCACAACCCTTCTCTACTTCATTTCGCAAGAAATCATCATAGCACTCAGTCTTTGCAAACCATTATAATAGCTATTTCCTAAATTCTCATGTTTATATTTCAGATTAGACCCAATAATGTCACCTTTATAGGTGTGTTGTCAGCCTGTGCTCACAATGGGTTAGTTGATGATGGCCGGCGATATTGGTCTACTATGCAAGAAATGGGAATTAAAGCTTCAATGGAGAACTATGGTTGCATGGTTGACCTTCTCTGCCGTTCTGGCCTTTTGGATGAAGCTTATTCATTTGTTACAGGCATGCCCATCTTACCAAATTCAGTAATTTGGAGGAATCTTCTTGTGGCGAGTCAAAGCTCGAACAGAACTGATATAGTAGGATTGGCTTCTAAAAAGCTCTTTGAGTTGGAACCGCGGAATCCAGAGAACTATGTTCTCCTATCCAATTTGTATGCGTTGAACTCCCAGTGGGACAGAGTGAGGTATATGAGGAAAAAGATGAAGGACAACAATGTTACTGTCGTTGCTGGCTGTAGTTCAATTGAAATAAATGGCTATCTGCACAAATTTGTGGTGAGTGATGGTTCACACCCTGAAATAAAGGAGATAAGAGTGGTACTGAGGGAAATAGCTGACCAGGTTCTACGATCTGGCCACAAGCCTTGGACTGCAGCCGTTCTACATGATGTTGGTGAAGAGGAAAAAGAAATTGCACTTTGTGAGCATAGTGAGAGGCTAGCCATCGCATATGGGTTGCTGAAGACAAAGGCACCTCATGTCATTCGGGTGGTAAAGAACTTGAGATTTTGTCCGGATTGCCATGAAGTGACAAAAATTATAAGTAAATCATATGGCCGAGAAATCATTGTCAGGGACCGTGTACGTTTCCATAGGTTTATTGGAGGAAATTGTTCTTGCAAGGACTTTTGGTGATTGCTTAACGTACTGAATCACTGACATTTGATTATCCAAAGCCGGAGATGTGATACCTTGAAAAGAATTTTGTTTAGAAGTGGTGAAAGGGACTTGTGCAGATACCTGGGGTTCTGATGTTACTGGAATAAACTTTATATCATTGAGGTAAATGTTTTTTTACCAGAACTAGATGTTGCGTCCTGTCATCTCCAGTGCTAGTGCATAGTGTTATCTAACCAGAAAACAAGCTACATTAATGATAGAGTGGATGTTGTATCAACCTAAAAGAAAAGGCGACTGCATTGCTGTCATAGCTTTTATAAATGTCTCTGTCCATGCATTATCGAAGATTGGTTGCGTCGCTGATTACACCATCTATACATATTGGTCAATTTTGAAACTACCATTGGATGCATTAGGCATTTAAAATGTTTGGTTAATGTTTACCCGCTTCTTTATGGTGAGTGATGGTTCACTCCCTGAAATCAAGGAGATAAGATTGGTGCGGGAGCTGACTGGGTACAGTCTGACCACGAGCCTGATGTTGGTGAAGAGGAAAAGAAGTTGAGCATAGTGAAAGAACTTGAGATTTTGCCCAGATTGCCCTGAAGTGACAAAAATAACAAGCAAATCATATGACCAAGAAATCATTCTGAGGGGCCGTGTTCGTTCCCATAGATTTATTGGCGAAAGTTTTTTCTTGCTAGGACTTTTGGTGATTGCGTAACGTACTTAATCACCTATATCTGATTATACAAGGCCCTGGGGATGTGATGCCTTCAATGGAAAACTGTTCCAGAAATGATGAAAGGGACTTCTCATATCACGGGGGTTCCAATGTTACCGAAACATATTTTACATCGTCGAGGTACTCCTCTTCTCACCAGAATTCGATGTTGCGTCCTGTCGTCTGCATCTCCAGTGCTAGTGCCTTGTATTATCTAACTAGAAAACAAGCTACATTAGTGATAGACTGGACGTTGTATCAACCTAAAAGAGAGAGAGAGAGAGAGAGAGAGAGAGAGAGAAGGCGACTGCATTGCTGTCATGGCTTGTTTAAATGTCTCTGTCCATTGCGTTAATAAAGGCCGGTTGCGTTACTCATTACACCATTTATAAGTCAAATCTGGAACTATCATTGGATGCACATGCACCTAAATGTTTGATTAATGTTTACTTGTTTCTTTATGTCAATATGGCCACTTCAGGGGCACCATGATGCTCAGTCCTACACCCTCCACATGGTGTGCTCCCAGCCCCAGCAGGCAACAGGGGTCCCAAAGGTCCAACACTGTGCAAGAACGGGCTTGTTCGGGCTACCCAAGGTCGGCATACTGGAACATGTCGTGTTTGCCAGGCAAAGGTGACCGAGGAACATGTCGTGTTTGCCAGGCAAAGGTGGCGGAGGAACATGTCGTGGTCCAAAGCTCTCGTGCCGTCGGTTGACCGGAACTGGAAGCAACGATCAAAAGTTCGTAACCTTATTACTTGGCTTTGACGGCACGATTGAGCTTTTCATGTCGGCACGATTGAGCTTCTCATGTGGATGGAGACGGTCAGAGATGACAGCTTGGCGCAGCAAGAGCAGACGAGAACCGAAGCTAAGATTACTGAAATGTTGTGTTTTCATTTTACACTGGGGAAGTGGTTACATCCACAGATACATTGTTACCATGGGTTACATACATCCCTCCATGTGTTACTTTACTTCAGTCATTATCTGATCCATGAAGGAATCGGCTCTTTTTTTGCAGGGCATGAAGGAATCAGCTTAACTGATGTAATAATGCCCAAACTCAAAACAGAAAACAGAATACACACGCATAGCATGCTTATTACAGAAATTACACACATAACATGCTTATATATTACATAAATAAATGAGCAAAACAGTTTTTATTTTAATAATAAGGAAAGACAGGTTAAAATCTCAAGGTCGTGCATACGTCAACCAAAGAATTTTCAAAACCATGTCCACTGATGTCCAAACAAAAGTTCACAGATCAAAACACCATCCAACATGAAAGCTTTGCTGATAACCAGAAGCGCGCCTGTGAATAGCGCAGGAGGCCCCCGCCATATGCTCAAGAAGCAAGTTGGTTCTGACTCAAGAAAGAAAACATCCCTTTGTACTTGTTAGCCACGAATTGGCGTGATAGCATGCTTATCGGCGGCTCCTTGCAGCAGCTGGAGCTACGCTTGATCTGTTCCATGGCCTTCATGCTTATCGGCGGCTCCTTGCAGCAGCTGGAGCTACGCTTGATCTGTTCCATGGCCTTCATGCTTATCGGCGGCTCCTTGCAGCAGCTGGAGCTACGCTTGATCTGTTCCATGGCCTTCAGAACAGGTACAGGGGGCATGGCTTCTTCCACTGCGGCACTAGCCGGTGGCTGCCACGGCGATAACTTATGATATTCAGGAACACTAGTATCAGTTCTACTGGTAATGCTGCTGCCATATGCCTTCCGATGGTGAGGATCACTAGTGTCAGTTCTGCTGCTGCCACCATTGCTACTGCGGTGGGAAGGTTTCTTATCTCTTTTACTGCTGCTGCTGCTGCTGTGGTGAGAATGCTTCTTGTCCTTTTTGCTGCCACTGCTAGTGCGGCTGCTGCTGCTGCTGCCCTTTGGGGGCTTGTATTTGTAGTGGCTCTTCCTTGAACTTCTCTGGTGCGGCTTCACTGTGTGTGAGTCAGAAGTAACAGGAGGATCATATACGTCAGGGGCCCATGAAACACTCAACTTTGTCACAATTCCCCGCTTTGCACGGCTTCCTTTCATTGCAGAAACCAACAGTTCAGTCCCCTGCATATACAGTATGTTACAAATCACCATCCAAGTAGAGAACAGAACATTTAACACAAGCAATAACACTATGGGGTCATACTCATTTTCAGAATTCAGAGCAACAGCCGGACAATAATGAATGAAAAATATATTAAGAAATAAGAGTAGAAAAAAAATAACAACATCATTCTCGGGTCAATTCAAACAAATATCGAAGATGACAAGATCGTATCAACACAATCAATTTACCCATACAATGACAAGCTATGATACCTCCTAACAGGTAGAAAAAGGAGCAGCCAATCATAAGAGCAGAATTACATTTAGCTACCCGAAATTCTAAACAGGTAATAATATGTTCTAAGAAGCAAGAGTCAATATGTTAAAAACTAAGCGTCCAACACTTAAAAGTACATTTTTATATGAGGAGCCGCATAGCTATTGGCCTACTGCCAATCTTTTTGGCAAAAAGATGACAAGAAGAAACGCTTTGGCTAGCAAGATAAGACAGATTAGGAAGAGTCCATGCGTGTACTGCAATCAAATACTTACATTGGTTGAGGAATTTCCAATCTCTGAATTTCCAGTTGATGATTCAGACGCATTCCCAGCAGTTAAGGCTGACGATGTGACCACCTCAGTGTCAATATCAACCAAATCATCAGCCGAATCTGATTCTACAGAAAGTGAATCCCCATTTTCGTCAGAGTCTTCACTCAGATCTGTCTCTTCATCATCATTGTCATTATAGACACGCATCACCTCAGCAAGAGCCAAACTGATTTCCTTGACAACCAAATCATCTTTCACAGATGCTATTCCAGCTTCAGACTTTTCATCTTCAGGTAGAGCACAAGAGCTGTGCTCAAAACCTGCTTTTTCGCAGGTGCTGCGGCTGAGACATGAGCTGCTGCTCACACCTTCGGCACTGCGGTCTACCAAAGGTCCGCCCATCCACAAGCTAAATCCGAAGTTCAGAAGACAACTTCCTGCTTAGCAGGGAAAAACAAAAATTAGAATAGAACAAGTAAAGGACTTCTTAAGGACCACACCCTAGATTACTAGATGAAGTTAAGAAGCCCATACGATAGAAATAGGTGCACATATATTGCTCATATTTAAGTTCATTCGATCTAAGTCAACATTTCTGGCAAAGTAGGTAAACCAAATATTAATTGTTGTACTAAAGCAGCGAAAATTAATATGGATCAAGCGAGTAGTATTTTATTAAGCAACTAAAGCATTCACTCCATGATATAATTAACGAGTATAACTGCATAAGACAATAAATATTCGAAAGAATCGTAATTCCATCATTGATATGGACACAATTTCATTGCATTTGCAATTCCACCAGAAGAGTAAACTGGCATATTTTCACATATACTAGAAAAAATGACCAGGCAAATTTCCCATACCTCTTTCCTTGGAGAGACAGCAATCACCACCTCCAACAGACCAAATCTCTTTCGATCGGACCTGCTGATCGAAATCGAACACAGACACCAAACCCGCGCAAACGCAAAAGGCAGAGATGTAGCACCTAGCCCTCACAACCGGACAATCCTCAGGACGAGCACAAGGAGCGGATCGAACCGAAGGTCGTGGGCGACGAGGGGGAGGCAAACGTCAGAGGCAATTACTACGATTGCCAATACTACTACTACTAAAACGATGCGAGGAGGAAAGCTTGAGGCGGTGCGAGCAGGGGAAGAAGGAGTTCCCGGACGCGACGGCGCGGAGGCTGGTGGTGGGGTACGCGGCTGGCGCCGCAGACATGGTGTCCGCGCGGTGGGCGCCGCAACGCTGCGGTGCCTCCTAGATATCCAACTTGTCGGGTTCCGGCGACCGGGACGACGGCGGGCGGAGAGGAGGGAGCGGCGGGCGGGAGGGAGGGCGGGCGCGCCGAGGTCACGCCCTGCTAATGGGTCGGCCTCACCGGAGCTGAGATTCGGGGCGTCGACGGCGAGGGATTTGGGGATCGGATCAGGGCGAGCGAGGCTTGCGGGACGGGAGCGGGTGTGCGTGGATTGGCTATTGGTGCGGCGAGAGGGCGGAGCGGGTCGGGTCCCGGGGTTATATACCGTGCCGCCTGACGGGTGGGGCCAGGGTACGGGCGAAGGGAAGTGGGTGACAGGCTGGGCGCCAGCGCGTGGGGCCCGGGTGCAGCGGGGGGCGGCCGGGTCAACAGGTACAGCGCGGCGGGAAGAAGGTGCGGCACGGAAGGCGCGCCACGTCGGCCGGACGCCCGGGGAAAATTCAGACGGGGGTGGCGGGAGGGGGGGAGGCGGTTGTCGTACTCCGACTCGTCCTGTTTTGGACCGGGGAGGGGAGTGATCAAGCCGGCGGGTACGATCGGCACGGCTATTTTGCGATCGGGATCTTTTCCTGCCCTGTTTTGGGGTCACCGCTCAAATCTGTCTCGTACATTCGGACGGGTCGTCCAGTCACGTTTTTTCAATCTCAAACGGACGTCTTAAACGAGTCTCAAATGTTCGGTCTAACCGGCACTTTTTATATTCAGTCTAAATATGAGGCGGATATGGGTGGCCCGGGCATGTCCGGTCGCGTCCGTCTGACAAGCCCGGCCCACCACCGCCCCATGGATGTCCCATAAGAAACCCCATCGGCCTCGTTGATTCAAAACCATATCTCACCCATTCTCCTCTCGTGCTCCGTCCTCTCCTCTCTCCTCACCGATTCCGATCGAATCTGGCCAATGTCGAGCTCCAGCAACCGCTCCGACAACGAGGTGGATCTGGAGTACGAGCTTGCCCTCCGCATCGCCTTGGAGCGGTCCAAGGTGGACACCGGGGGCAACTCTAGATCTGCAGCCTCGCCGCAGCCGCCGCTTCCCCGTTGGCGCATCTCGGACACCGGCGCTGGCCCCTCCTGGCCCATGGGCAGCTCCGACAGGCGGCCGGCGCTATCCGTGCCTCCCCTACGCCGTCCTCTCGCCCCGCCGGCTGCCCCCTTCGTGGGCAGCTGTGGGTGCTTGTGCATGCCCCGCCGGCTCGCACGCGCACGCCGGAGTTGGAGGTGCTCGCCGCCTGCCGCGAGAGACGGCGGGCAAGGGAGAGGGATGCTGTGGAGAGCTCTGTCTGTCGCCGGCGTGGGCCGGCGGAGCCCGACGAGGACGAGCGGCTCCTCCAGTGGGTCTACCGACGATCGCTTACGGCGGCGGAGAAGGACGCTCGGCGGCTCCGCCGGAAGAATGCGAAGGCTCTCCGGCTTGCCATCGAGCAGTCCGAGCGGGAGGCGACAGAGAAGGCAGCGGAGGCGGCTCGGTTGGCCAAGCTCAGACGCCAGCAGGACCGAGTCATCCAGCGCCTCAAGGGCCTCGTCATCGTCAACTCCTCCTCCTCCTCCTCCGACGACCACGTCTCCTCATCCGACGAATCGAACGATCCTCCATCAGCCATGGACTCCTACAGCAGCGCCAGAGATCGGAAGGGCAAAGAGCCGGCGGCAAGGAAGTGGTGAAGAAGGTCTCTATTTATGTTTGATTATCGTTTTTACTGTTTGAACTTGTCCGACGATGAACTGTGCCGATCTTTTGGATGATGTAAAGTGAGTTTATGTGCATTTCATTCTTCGTTTCATGCCAATTTCTTTGTACGTTGTTTGATCACGTAGAGTAGTTCATCACGTGCATGCGTAGTATGGACATAGAATATTGGATATGAGATACACGGATGTAAAGAGGCAAATTTAAGACGTGCTAGGTCAGTGTCCGCGGGCGTATGAGGGGTCAGGGCGCTGTAGATGCTCTCACGTCCGACGCGTGACGAGTGATTATTTCGGCTTTGCTGTGCCTGACAGCAACTGCTTCGTGGCCTTCGGCATCGCTACCGGGAGCGTGCTATGCCGGCCTTGCCGCCTCACGCGGCCTCGAACGCGACCGGCGACCCTTCTCCGCCGCCGCCTCGCACGAGGACATGTGTGGAACGTTGTACGTGCACCGTCTATTGTTTTTCTAGTTAATTGAGGCTCTTTGGTCAACTGGCTGACATATTCTAATAACTTCTCAGATGGTATCGAGACCGAGTGAATGATGAATCTTAAGTCAAAAATCCAAATTAAGAGTCACAAAAGGTTTACAGAGGCTGCTCATCACTCGTCATGGACGAGGATGCTTTTAAGAGTAGCTGACCGCTTAGTACTAGGATACAAATGAATGAGTTATACCACCTCCATTCCTAAATATAAGTCTTTATAGGATTTCAATACAAACTACATACAGATGTATATAGACATGTTTTAGAGTGTAGATTCATCCATTTTGCTCCGCATGTAGTCCTTAGTAAAATCTCTAAAAAGACTTATATTTAGAAACAGAGGGAGTACTTAACACACATCTCCAAACCCGAAACGCAAGGCAACATGAAGAGCACCGAGCCAACAGTTTCATACAGCACGCTCTCTAGAAACCAACGGTCAGCTGAAGAAATCCAATCGGACCAGTCGTCCTTCTTCTGTAGATAGAATAGTCGACCGCCCACAATTTCGTGACGGGCAAGCACCAGGGCCGGACTATTCTGCTCTGAAAATAGCTGGCGTCCACACGGAGTAGCTGGCGGCTGCACGGTACACATTCGATGGGAATAACATTCTTTCGGCAGCAATTGGTGGGGAAATAGCCTTTTTGCCGCCAAAAGAAAAGGATAAGATTCTTTCGGCAATTGGAAGGGATCAGTCGAGCTTCATTCGTTCATTCTGCCTGGAAAGGAACAATGCCACGTACTACATCATGTGCGCACACATGCCCAAACAAATGAACCGACGAAGAATCCACAGTGCATTTGGACTCTTTTCCCCGAAACGAATATCTTGACACTTGCTGCACTGCGGATGCCTTTATCTGCACAAAAAGTTGGAAAAAAAACTGATACTGTGAACAGTTCCGAAAGGCCACATATCTTCCTCGTTGCCGGTTATCCATTCGAACTATGCTAATAATGAACTATGTACGTGCAAGTGAGACACGATGCTCTTCTATCTTGAAAGCAAAATGTGCCGAGGGTGAACGCGAATGCAAATTCTAATAAGAAATGGCATAAAAGGAAACATAATATGGCCGAGGCTATCAAGAGCTACGGACAGCTACTTAGCGGTACCTTGAGGCAAATGAAGATCCGATGGTGAACAATGGGTCTTACTTCAGTCTCTTCCGCTTTGCTTGTGGCTCATTACCAGATGCGCTTGTATCACTACTATTCTGCATAGGATGATATTTAACTCGTCTCAATGCTTCCTCATACTCATTCAACTTGAGCTTCTCCTTGTTCTAGCAAAGAACCAAAAGCACAACTATGGTGAGGGCTAGCCTTGTCAACCATTTGCAATTTTACCAAAATCAAGATGACATACGTAAGCATTCTTGTAAGTTGCTATTTGTTGCTTACAAACTTTCAGCTCCATGTGTAGAGCACTAAGACGAGAATCAACAGGAACAGTGCATTGCTGAACCAACTGTTTCTGACGCCCATGAACAACTTGTGGTTGCCACACGTTTAATGCCACCGAAGCTCTTCTGTCAACATCTCACGACAACAATAAATTGGACTATCAGTATATACTGATGAGGAGTGCTGAAACATACCAGAATAAGTAAAAAATCGCGAAAAAGATGTATTCTTATACTGATGTCTAAACCTTCAGTTTCCCTGGCTGAGAAGGATTGCAGAGATTATTTGTTTTTGTCAGGTGAGCAGATAATGGAGTATTTTGTATAGCTTATTGCCTGCTGAACTATAAATAAACCTTGTTTTTTAACTCTGTACAAGCATGTTAAGACATCAATACTTAAAAGTTAAAACAAACCCGATTGCATTCATAAGCATTGTCCATTATCCTAAATTCCTAATGAGCTGCTTCACAAGTTTGTATTTGTCTTGTCTCCTTCATACGACAGGACGGTTGCTCGAGCCACTGAAGCAACACCTTTAACAAAAACCTAAATAAACAACAACAGCGGCGGCAACAGGAGCAACAACAAAGCCTCTAGTCCCAAACAAGTTGGGGTAGGTTTAACAAAAACCTAAATGCATGTAAGAAATGGTGAAGGGGTCACTGCAGTCTAGTTTGTCAGATATGGTTGTATTGGACTGAATATCTACATGTTTCTTGGTGTTCTACTTTGTCAGATATGGTTGTATTGGACTGAATGTTGAGTTGTCACGTTCCGTATATGTGTTGTAACTTCACGTCCTAGCCTTTAGGCCTTACCCTGAGCGTGATCCATGCATGTAGGATCCATGTCTCTCTCCCATGCATATGTACCATGGCACTCACGGAATACAAGGTGTGCGTGAATCATTCTTCAACTTGGTAATCAGAGCAATGTCGACCAGTCCCACTCACTCCTCTGAGACCCTTCCCATCACCAGCGAGGACGGCGAGCTCCCCGCCATGGACCTTTCCGCTAGTGATGCTAATGCTCGCCCTCTTGCTCCAACTACCGATGATCTTTCCCAAACGGCTAGTCTTCCACTTTCTGCCCTCCGACCAAACCCCTCCAGCCCGCTTCCTCTTGTGTCGCTCCCTGCTGCCGCCGGTCCATCCCTTCCATCCACGGGCTAAACATCACCGGACTTCAAGCTGGCTCTCGACAACATCAATTTCTCCCGCTAGCATTCCTTCATCAATATGTTGCTCACCCGCTACCATTTACACAACCACATCCAGGTAGACGATGCTGACCTACTCTCTGATCCGGTCTGGCGTGAGGACGACAACACCATAGTGATGTGTTTTCTTAGCCGCCATTGTCGAGGACCTCCTCGACATCATCGCTCCGGCTGAGTCGACGGCGTACACGATCTGGAGTCACCTCCACAAGTACTAGTACTTCTTCGATAGCGACGCTAGCCTCACCATGCACCTCGAGCAGGAGTTCTGGGCGACTGTCCACTGTGATTTGTCCATCAACGAGTATTGCCGATGCCTACAAGGTATCACCACGGCTCTTTTTGACGTCCAGTCGCCGGTCAACGACCGCACGCTTACACTGCGGATGCTCGAGCCCATTCATCTGCCTGCCTTCGCTCAAGCCTATTCATGCCTCATCATTGCCAAAAATCTCCATCTACAAGCGTGCCCATGCGGAGGGCTCGCAATCCACTCCAACGACGATCGTGGTGGTGCTTCGACAGGGTGACCGGCCTCCCAACAGCGGCTGTGGCGGCCAGCTCAGTGCAAACTGTGGCGGCGGCCCTGGTCACAGCGCTGGGCAGCAACCCTGGCTCGGCTACTTCGTTCATATGGGGATGCCCTTCCCTCTGCCCCGCGCTCCATATTCATCGCCTAACTCTGTCAGGGTCCTCGATCCTTGCCCAGGCATCCAACACCACGCCTATCCGGTGATGTACCCCAATCCATCAGTTCCACTTATGCCTGCTCCCTACAGATGGGACCATGCCGCCATGTTCCATGCTGCACCAAGACATGGCTCGGCCTTTCCTCCTCAACCCGAGTGGTTCATGGACAGGGGGTGGCCTCACACGCCGCCAACAACCCAGGTATATTAACCTCGTCTTATTCCCCTTTAGCTCGCTTTGCTAGTCATATCATGGCCGGCAATGGGGCACACCTTTCCCCCCTCCCCTCCCTGACCGTTCCATCCTCATCTCTCCCAATCTTGTCAAAATAATAATTTTCTATTCGCAAATTTACTCATGATAATATACGTTCAGTTGAGTTTGATCCTTTTGGCTTTTGCGAGAAGGACCTAGCAACCAGGGCAATTCTTCTGAGGTGCAATATCCACGGCGACTTGTATCCCTTCTTCGGCAATAACGGTGGCGCACCATCAACATCACTCACCGTCTCATCGTAGGACCTATGGCACCAAGGGAAAATGAGCCATAGTAGCATCACCGGGATGGCCGAGCCATCGGGACTATAGGTGTCCTACGAGGAGGTGAGTGCTGCTGATGATGCGTCTTGCTTTTGCTAGAGAAGGGTTACAAGTCGCCGTGGCTATTGCCCCTCAGAAGAATTGCCCTGGTTGCTAGGTCCATCACGCAAAAGACAAAAGGATCAAACTCAACTGACCATAGATCGTCACCAGTAAATTTGCGAACATAAACTAAGTTTCTAACAAGATTGGGAGAGGTGGGTATATGGGAGAGATGGAACGGTCAAGGAGGGATTGAGCATTGCCGGTAGCAATGACTGGAAGCCATTTTGCCGACAACAATATGACTAGCAGAATGAGCTAAGGGAATAAGACTAGGTCAATATACCTGGGTAGTTGGCGACATGCAAGCCCACCCCCGTTTCCACGAACCACTCGTGATTAGGAGAGAAGGCCGAGCCGTGGCTTGGTGGAACATGGAATATGACAACGTGGTCCTATAGGGAGCGGGCGTAGGCGGAGCCGATGCACCGGGATACATCACCAGATAGGCGTGGTGTTGGACGCCGGGGCGAGGACCAAAGACCCCAACAGAGTTGGGCGGTTTGGAGGGCATCCCATAGGAGCGAAGTAGCAGCGCGACCGAGCTCCCAACGGCGGCGGTGGTCGTGCTCACGGTGATCGCAACACTGGGCAACAACCCTGGCTCGACTACTTTGTTCATATGGGGATGCCCTTCCCTCCACCCCATGCTCCATGGATACTGCCCAACTCTGTCGGGTCCTTGCCCAAGCGTCCAGCACCACGCCTATCTGGTGATGTACCGCGATGCATCAGCTCCACCTACGCCCGCTTCCTACGGATGGGACCACGCCACCATGTTCCATGCTGCACCAAGCCATGGCTCGGCCTTTCCTCCTCAACTTGAGTGGTTCATGGACAAGGGGGCGGCCTCGCACGTCGTCAGGCCCAGGTATATTGACCTCATCTTATTCTCCTTTAGCTCGCTCTGCTAGTCATATCGCAATCGGCAATGGGGCATGCCTCACCCCCCTTTTCCATCCTCATCTTTCCCAGTCTTGTGAAAAAAAACTAATTTTAGTTCGCAAATTTCCTCATGACAATCTACGTTCAATTGAGTGGCTTTTGTGAGAAGGCATAAGTGAGAAGGCATCGGTTCCACTTGAGCCATAGTAGCAGAACCGAGAAGGCCGAGCCATCGGTGCCATAGGCCCTACGAGGAGACGGTGAGTGCTAATGATGATGCACCGTTATTATTGTTGAAGAAGAAATATAAGTCGCCGTGGCTATTGAAGATTTGCCCTGGTTGGTAGATCCATCACGCAAAAGCTAAAAGGATGACACTCAACTGACATAGATTGTCACGAGTAAATTTGCGAGCATAAACTAATTTTTTGACAAGATTGGGAGAGATGGAACGGTCGCGGCGGGGGGGGGGAGGGGGTGAGCATTGCCGGTACCAATGATTGGAAGACGTTTTGCCAACAACGATATGACTAGTAGAACGAGCTAAAGGGGAATAAGACAAGGTCAATATACCTGGGTTGTTACCGGCGTGTGAGGCCACCCCCATGTCCATGAACCACTCGGGTTGAGGAGGAAAGGGCAAGTCGTGGCTTGGTGCAACATGGAACATGGCGGCGTGGTCCTGTAGGGAGCGAGCGTAGGCAGAGCCGGTGCACCGGGTACATCACCGGATAGGCGTGTTGGATGCCAGGTCTGAGGACCGAAGACCCTAGTAGAGTTGGATCATATCTAGGGTGCGCGGGGTGGAGGGAAGGGCATCCTATATGAGCAAAGTAACCGAGCGAGGGCTGCTGCCCAGCGCTGCGACCACCGGGAGCATCTCCGTGACCATGCCCAAGGCCACCGTCACCGTTGGGAGCCCGGTCGCCCTATCGAGCACCGCCACAATCGGCGCCACAATCGCCGCGGTCATCGTCGGAGTGGACGGCAAGGAACTGCGAGCCCTCTGCACGGGCGCGCTTGTTGATGGAGATTCCGGCGAGAACAAGGCATGAACAGTCTTGAACAAAGGTAGGCAGGGGGCGGTCGATTGGAGAATCGCGGCCTGCATCTCGAATTTCTTTTCGAGTTCGTCAAGCATCTGCAATGTAAGTGTGCAGTAGCTGATCGATGACTGGATGTCGGAAAGAGCCATAGAGATGCCTTATAGGCGTCCACAATACTCGTTGATGGACAAATAGCCGCAGACAGTCGGCCGTAACTCCTGCTTCAAAGTACTCGTGGAGGAGAGTCCAAATTGTGTACGCCGCCGAGTCAACCGGGGCGACAATGTCGAGGTCCCCGAAAATGGTGGTGAAGAACCACATCACTATGGTGTCGTCGTCGTCTCTCCAGATCGGATTAGAGAGCCGGTCAGCAGTGCCCACCTGGACGTGGTTGCGTGCATGGTAGCGGCTGAGTAACATGTTGATGAAAGAACGCCATCGGGAGAAATTGGTGCTGTTAAGAGCCAACGTGAAGTCAATAACACCAATGATGTTCAGCCCGTAGATGGACGGGATGGAGGAGGAAGGGTCGGCGGCAGCAGAGAGCAACCGAAGAGGAGGCGGCCTGGAGGGAGGGCAGAAAGTGGAAGACTAACCGTCTGGGAAAGATCCTCGGTAGCCGGAGCGCATGGGCGCACAGCAGCGTCAGCAGAAAGGTCTGCGGCGGGAAGCTCGCCGCCCTCGCTGGTGACAGGAAGGAAGGGTCTCAAAGGAGGAGTGAGTGGGGCTGGTTGACATGGTTCTAATTACCAAGTTGAAGAATGATTGACGCACACCTTATATTCACTGAGTGCCATGGTACATATACATGGGAGAGAGACGTGGATCCTGCATGCTTGGATCATGCTCAGGATAATAAGGCCTAAAGACTAGGATGTGAAGTTACAACAGAAACAATGAGAACACATGTGCAGAACGTGACAACTCAACACTACCCATTATTTATAATAGGTATCATTTAACTTTGTTTTCATGTTAATGCACAACCAGAACAGGCCAGAATGTTGCCAAATAAGGTACTTCCTCCATTCCTAAAATATAAGTCTTTCTAGAGATTCCACTATGGACTACATACGGAGCAAAATGAGTGAACCTACACTCTAAAATATGTCTATATACATCCGTATGTAATTTGTAGTGGAATCTCTAAAAAGACTTATATTTAGGAACGGAGGGAGTACAATTGTTCCGCACTCCGTCAACTAAAATTGTAAACAGTGGTTTTTTACCCTGATACATACAACCAAATAAAAAAGATGTCTAAATTTAATGGATCATTCCAAGTTATAACAACCATAGAGCATTGATGTGAGATAATTTTCCCTTTTCAGGTCTAAAGGCAGCAAAAGCAGCTGTTTATTGTTGAATGTTTGAGCCAAGAGACTACGTCGGACCAGCTCTTGCACAGATAAGCAGCTCAAATAAACATGGAAGCTATCGCTCCGACTTCAGAGCAAGTCTTGGCTGCTAGACAGGGGTACAAGGGGCTGTTTGATAATGGGTGGCGTATAAGAGGCCTTAAATTGGAAGGGCGGGACAATCTCAGTCCAGCTTATGTGTAGAGAAGTAGCTCAATGGATCATGCCAGCATCTGTCTTGAGCAATACCTACTGTTGCCTATACATGCTACGGCCAGTTCAGGACCAATTATATTAGGGGATAATTGGATAATTGTCATTCCCAACGTGCCAACTTCAGATAATACCAAGCGTCTTTCTACCCTCTGCATTAGCTACTCAGGTAATTTGCTGTTTCCGGTTACCACATCGCATATGATTTATAGCATCAAGAGCGAAATTCACTCTAGAAGAGAAAACACAGGTGAGGAATCAGAACCAACCTGACCCTCTCGAGGCTGTCCAGCTCCTGCGCGGTGGCCTTCATCCTATCCCCCTCGGCGCACATCGACTCCTCCAGCTCCGTGAGACGCCTCCGGCACGCCACCACCCGCCCCTCCGCCTCGTACACCGCCCGCCGCCTCGCCTCCGCCATCCGCAGCTTGTGCCTCTCGAACCTGCAGCGGAGCACAAGTCACGCGCTCAGACGGGGGAATAAATAAATAATCTGAACGAAGAGGCGGGGACGGGAAACTACTTGGTCCTGTAGAGGGATTTGGGATCGGGCTGCTGCTGCTGCGAAGAGGAGGAAGGCTGGGATTGGGAGGGGAAGTCGCGGGAGAGGAGCGCCGACCAGAGGGAGGGGTGGAGGGAGAGGCGGCGGAGGCGGCGCGAGGCGATGGCGAGGCAGCAGAGGTCGCGGAACCCCAGCGCGGCGGAGGCGGCGCCGAGCTCCAGGACGCGCGCCCACAGCTCGTCGGGCATATCGGACGCCGACATGTTCGGCTCGACCGAATCACCGCTGGCGAGTTGCGGGGCGGGTGCAGCGACAGAGGCGGCCGCGCGGGCGTAGGAAGGTAGGTAGTCTATGCCGTCGCCGGGGCCTTCGCTGCGGTAGTGGCTGGCTTTGCTGCAGGGTGCAGGCCTTCGTCGGCGCCTCGGCGAGCTAGAGAAATCAGGAACCCGCGCCGCCAAATCGGTCCCTGCCGATGGGTCCCACGAATGAGCGTTTGGACTTTGGATTATTTTGTTATATCTGCAGTACTACTGGGTTTGTTCGTTTCTTTCTTAAAAATAAAAATAGAAATTCATTCATCTCTTTTATTTCAGAAACTTTCTATCCATCAACTGTCCTGCTGAGAACATCAGAAGTAAAAAAATGTCCAGTTCCATATACCACCTAGCAATATCTATAGTCACTACAGCGAGTCGAAGGCGCGCCGCCGTCATCACCTCTTCATCACTGGAGCTGGGCAAACCTTGTTTAGTAGACAGTCGAGAAATTATCGTGCTAGAATCCCATAGAATCAGCGCACCAGAATAGCAATATGCAGGCACACGAATGTAGACAAATGAAGCCCGAATGTAAGCAGATCCACTGAAGACAAACACCAACCAAATCCTATGGGTTCCACCGGAGACACATCTCAACATGCCCTCCGGTGAGGCTAGCCGCACCGCCGAGGCCGGGGCTAGGCAGAGAGAACATTATTTCATCTTCGGAGAACTGTTGTTGTCTCGTCTTCCTGAGCGAAATATAAAGTCTAAACAAACAAAAAAAGGACACCTAAAACAGAGTTGGAGCCTTTCTACCGGCAAGGGGCTGAGATCCATCGCGTCCCATGGCCTAAGGCCACAGGAGACAGGATAGATCCTAAGATGGCGCCGATTGGAGGCGAGCAACCTAGTTGCCTTAACTTGCAGCGGAAGGGTATGCGTGTACGTGTTTACAACAAATGTTCAATCTATTAATCAACTGTCATTATAAACCTGCCGTGCCGCCGACAGGAGGCAAACAACCCTAATTGCCTTAAGCCGCAGCCGAAGGAAATGCGTGCACGTATTTACTACTCCCTTCGTTCTAAATTATTTATCTTAGATTTGTCTAGATATGGAGGTATTTAGCACTAAAATAAGTCTAGATACATCCATATCTAGACAAATCCAAGACAAGTAATTCGGAACGGAGGGAGTACAAATGTTCAATCTATTAACTGTCATTATAGTACAAAGAACTTAACTGTTACTATAGTACAAAGAACACATTACAATACAAAGAACGTAAATACAAATGTTCAATCTATCAACTGTCATTACAGTACAAAGAACTTTACTGTCACTATAGTACAAAGAACACATTACAATACAAAGAACAGCAGAGGTAACAGAAATCACTCGTATTCAATATCGTTAGTTTGACAGAACAAAATGCAAGTTATATATCACAACAACAAAAAACACCATTAAAATTTTCAAATGTTAGATTTTTTTTACCGATATAACCTTGGTGGCTGTCCCAAAATAACTGTCTTTGATTTAGTAGTTGGGACGGAGGGAGTACGATTCATACTACAAACCGCAAAGGAGAGAGTATGCAATATTCAGAACCATTTGTTTGAACCCAAAAACGTACTCCCTCCGTCCGGAAATACTTGTCCTAGAAATTGAATAAAATTGATGTATCTATAACTAAAATAAGTCTAGATACAATCATTTCGAGGACAAGTATTTCCAGACGGATGGAGTAACTCACGAGCTCAATCTGAACGAACCAATCACCAACTAAGATAGGAGACCATTTAGTGAGATCAGTCAAATATCAGATGACAAGTCTGTTTTGTTCCAGGCCCTAGACTACTCAAACAAAGATCCTAAGCGAACTACCGCATCTAGCTCTGCATGTTTCACCGAGTTCCAAACGTTTGAGGCAGATAATACAGTATACAACAACTCATGATTTTCCCTTCCCTCGGGTTTTTATGGAACCAAGTTCATGCAGTCCTGCAGCCCACTCGGCAGCAACTCCGCCCATATTTCAAACTTCTACGACCCGTGCCCTTCTGCTGCCGGAGCATTCTACACCTCAGCCCTGCTTGATGTGTTATGTTTGTCATGCTGTGGAAACCTGTCGGATTCGTCTTTCTTGGAGTGGGTGAAGTCAGTCATCTCTTCCTCATTCTTCGAACAGAGTTGTATATCGGCCGGAACAAAATGCTAGAGATATATCTTTCTCCAAAGCTGGGGAAGATAACCTGCAAATTCATGTCATTAACCATCTGGTGAGTGGGTTATAGGAGGACATCTATAAACCGGTAGCCATGCCAGAATGGCAACATGTTCAAATCAACGGAAATATCTCACCGCAATCAGCTTTCCAGCATTTTCAGGTCTTTTGGCCACGTTTATAGCAGCAATTGCTGCAGCACCTGACGAAATGCCAACCTGTGAAAACAAACAACCCATGTGAATGCCAAACTGATAACTCGATAATAATCTATTTGGTTGTGCACTTCCTTACCAGCAAGCCCTCTTTTAGTGCAAGTAGCCTTGCAACATCAACTGCCTCTGCAGTGGTAACCTGCAAGTTCAACAACCATAATCAACATAACAGCTGACAAGAACTGTGAAGAGTCAACTAAACAGAATACTAGAGTTGCATTCCAGACCTTCACAACCTCATCAAGGAGCTGAACATCTAGTATGCTTGGAATATAACCTGTTGTTGTGACATTAAGGCGTCAATTCCAAGGAAGTTGTATTCAATAAGCTCATATCTCAAATACATCCATTTGTTAAGTGCTATTAAATTTACCTGGCTTGTCGCCAGAAATCACACTAGTTTCAGCAGGTTCTACCCCGATGACCTGATAATGACAGGACAACACAAATGTTATAATATATTAAATTTGACTACAAAATACATGAACACTGTCAAACAATTTCAGGTTATGGAATGTTAGGCCATATGCTAAATCTGTAGATCATATGAATCATGGATATATTGATATCAGCCTTGTACGCTCATGTAAGTTAAATAGTAGTGCATGCAAATTCACCTAAATTCCAAAATATGCAAATGGTAAAGCAGTACATTTAGTAGCAGACCGGTGAGCTATTTCCAACTAAGGCCTGGGATGTGTGAGCACGGGTGCCTCTAGCCAATGGAGCAACACTCAGATCTCAAGTGTAGACATATACTAGTTCCATGTATAGGATATCATATTAAACATTGTTATAAGGGGGTTTGTGTATACTTCTGCCTGTACTTTGTATATTTATACTGGCCCTTGGCCTCCAGGAAACACGAGCTGCATATCTCCTCACATTAAGCACTTCACAAAGTTAAAGCATGGAGTAAACGAGAGCATCCACCAACGACAGCAGAAGAATTAAGATGTAATGCGACAATATTGGAAAAATATGCAGAAAATGGGTGAAGTTGTTGACACAATAACATTTTAATGCAATTTTCTTAAAATCTGAAACTACTTGATGAGAGAGTAAGATTAGAAACCTTAATATCTCTATTCATCATTTTTAAGTAGCGCCCAGTGCCGGTGATAGTGCCGCCAGTCCCAATGCTCGCAACAAGTATGTCAACAGTACCCAGTGTGTCCTCCCATATTTCTGGGCCTGTGGTTTGAAAGTGGATCTGTAATTACCCAAGTGGTTTCTCAATAGATCATTTAAAGAAGTTGGCAAATGAATTTCACATGTGCCGTGTCACAGATAGCATATGAGTAAATGATAATGGCCCGAAGTCTCAACCTCACTGTTAGCTGAATTGTTGAATTGCTGAAACATGTATGCATTCGGTGTCTTCGAAACTATTTCCTCAGCTTTGTCAACAGCTCCTTTTAGTCCTGTTGTAGGATCAGTTAACACAATATCTGCTCCAAATGCACGTACAAGGATGCGTCTCTCAACATCTATCGATGAAGGCATAGTTGCTATCATTTTGTATCCTCTAGCAGCAGCTACTGCAGCTAGTCCTATACCAGTATTCCCAGTAGTTGGTTCTACCAAAATGGTCTGCAAATGTATACAATATCTGCATAATTTAGTACCTTCATGGTGACAATACTCTTACAATTTAGCATATATGGACAATCAAACCTTGTTTGGAGAAATTAATCCTTTCTCTTCTGCATCACTAATCATGCTTAATGCAATCCTGGAAAACATATTGAGTGAGAAGCGGCACAAACAGCACTCCAATACATAGTGTGATAACGATGTATACCTGTCTTTGACGCTTCGGCAAGGCCCCATGTACTCGAGCTTTGCGGCAATGTTCGCAACACAACCTTCAACGACATTATTTAGGTATACCATTGGGGTCTTTCCAATTAGCTGATCAACAGGATAGACAGAATAAACTGGGATTTAGCCCAATATCCCTCACATAGATTGCTTCGGAGAGTAAAATAGGGCCTCTATCGATATTTAAAATCCATGTTTTTGGTGACCACAGAAGATGTTCACAGTCTAATCAAGTATTACAAAAATGTATCCAAATATTCCGTAACAATGCAGCGAACCCCCACTTCCCCTAGACCATAATACAAAATCTTAATGGCTTCAGTGGCCTCCCATACCACTCTGACGAAGCAGGAAACACAATCAGGATGGGAATAGACAGCGCACCTGAGTGACGTCCACCGCGATGTTCACCGCTTCGACATCATCCGCGTACTCCTCTGGGATCTCGATGGCGGCGGGCGCCGCGACCTTAGGTGAGGAGGCCGTGGGAAGGGGTCGGTGGGCCGTTACAGCGCGGGGGCAGGTGAGGAACCGGGGCGCTCGTGGGACACTAGCGTAGGCCGGCGCGGATGGAATGGCCGGGAGGAGGAGGGAGCAGGCTGGCGGCGACGCCATCGCCATTGCCGCTGTCTGCGCGAGGGGTTTTACAGAGGGGAAAGAGAGGGAGCCGCCTCTGGATAAGGGGAATGGGGAACGTGCCGTCGGGTTCTGGCGTTTTTTAGCCCCATTTCAACCAGTGCTGCACTGCCGCTCGAAATTTCTTTAAACAAAATGCTACTCCCTTCTTTCGGAAATAACTGGCCCGGTTTTATTTACTTCAAAGTAGAAACACGTCAGTTATTTCCGAAGTAGAGGAGTAAAACACGTATGTTTTTCTTTATTCAGAAAACAATGATTACCCCGGCCTCTATATCATTTTGGGGCGTGTTTGGTTCACATCTCTGTTTTTTAGCATTTTACATACTTGTCCCAGTTGAGCCTAGTTGGGCAAATGCATGCTAAAAACCAACATATGCATGTAGTTTGGTTGCCTACATTAGGTTTTCTGCATGAGGGAATCAACTAGTCAGCACGTTATTTGGTTGCCTGCACCGTTGTCGGTAAACAAGCAACACGTTTAGGGCTGCAACTCGCGAGCTAAACGAGTAGCTCGTGACTCGGCTCGAATTGACTTGAATTCGAAGAATAACGAGTTGAGCCGAGCTTTAGTTTAAGATCGTTTATAGAGCGAGTTAAACGAGTCAATCTTACGAGTACTCGTGTAACTCGTTAGGATCGGTACAAAAGATCGGCCACTCCCAATCCAAAAAGAGACCAGCCACTCAGCACCCCGCATCCCAGGCACACAACACATGGCCCTACCATTGAAGGCCCAGCCACCCAAGAGACTCCTGCGTTACAAGGAAATTACAATTGTTTGGCGATGTATATGTTTAATATATACATAATCATTTTTATCATATTTGAGGTTTTATGTTCATATCTTTAACAAGCTTAACAAGCTAAATGAGGCAGCTCGTGAGTTATACGAGTCGAGCCAATCTTGGATTTGAGCTCCTTATAGTAACGAGCCGAGTCGAGCTAGCTCGTTAACTAAACGAGCTCTAGCGAGTCGAGCCGAGCTGGCTCGACTCGGCTCGAATTTCAGCCCTAAACACGCTGTTTGGTTGCAAACGCCTAAAGATGTGATCACCACTTCTCATTAGTGGTGATCTTACCACACACTTAACATTGTTTTGTCCTAGCTAGGAAACAAATGGCAGTTTATCCTAGCTACTAGCAAATGACAGTACAGTACAAGTTATTAAGAGCCAACATGGTTGAATAAGGATAATTCAATGATACTAACTAGGTGATTCCTCTTCCTTGCTTCTGTTGCTCCCTCTATCTTCTTCCTCTTGTTCTTCTGCTTTAGATCCTTGTCTGACCTCTGTTATCCCACATTGCCTGAGGCCACTTCATCCTTTTGTTCTTCCATGCTTCTTTTCGAACGCCTCCACACCATGGTCGGAGCTAATCACCTCATCAGGAGTCACATCTTCCTCCTCCGGCACAAATTCATCAACTCCCCATTGCAAGATTCAATTCTGAATGATGCAACATGCAAGAACAAGCTTCACCTGGGTAGGGTAAGGGTGAAATGGCTTCTAATCCAGGATTTTAAACCTGTTCTTCAGAGCTCCAAAGCCCCTCTCAACAGTGATTCTAAGGCTGGGGTGTCTGAGATTAAACATTTTCTGAGGAGTCCTAGAATAGTTCCTACCAGCAAGCTCGTTCAGATGGTACCTGGTTTTCCCGAAGGATGGAAGAACACTTGGCCGACATGCATAGACAACATCTCCAAGGTAGAACTTGCCATCAGGGATGTTGATGCCACCAGGACGACTCATGTTGTCACTGAGAATGTTAGCATCATGTGCTGATCCTTCCCAGCCAACTAGCACATATGTGAACTTCAGATCGAAGTCAACAGCAGCTAGCACATTCTGGCTTGTGTGGTGCTTCCTCCCTCTATATGCTGCAACTTGTGAGCTCGGTACTCTGGTAGTGACATGAGTACCATCTATTGCTCCAATGCAATCCTGGAATGGCATTACAATATGTTGTTAGTCTACTACATAACAACATATCAAGGCATGAACTACAAGAACATATAAAGTGCTCACCTTGAAGTATGGATACTGTTGGGGAACGCAGTAATTTCAAAATTCTCCTATGCACACACAAGATCATGGTGGTGCATAGCAACGAGAGGGGAGAGTGTTGTCTACGTACCCTCGTAGACCGTAAGCGGAAGCGTTATGACAACGCGGTTGATGTAGTCGTACGTCTTCACGATCGACCGATCCTAGTACCCAAAGTACGGAACCTCCGCGATCTGCGCACGTTCGGCTCGGTGACGTCCCACGAACTCACGATCCAGTAGAGTGTTGAGGGAGAGCTTCTTCAGCACGGCGGCGTGATGACGGTGATGATGATTCTACCGGAACAGGGCTTCGCCTAAGCACCACTACGATATGACCGAGGTGGATTATGGTGGAGGGGGCACCGCACACGGCTAAGAGATCAATGATAAACTTGTGTGTCTATGGGGTGCCCCCTCCCCCATATATAAAGGAGTGGAGGAGGGGAGAGGGCCGACCTCCTAAGCGCGCCCAAGGGGGGATTCCCCTTTCCCTAGTTGGAGTAGGAGAGGGAAGGAATGGGGAGACGGAGAGGAGGAAAGGGGGGCCGGCCCCCTCCCAATTTGGATTCGGCTTGGGGGGCGCGCCTCCACCTTGGGCGCCTCCTCCTCCTTTCCACTATGGCCCATTAAGACCCATTGACTCCCCGAGGAGTATCGGTAACCCCACGGTACTCCGGTATATGCCCGAACTCTCTCGAAACCTTTCTGATGTCCAAACATAGTCATCCAATATATCGATCTTTATGTCTCAGCCATTTCGAGACTCCTCGTCATGTCCGTGATCACATTCGGGACTCCGAACTACCTTAGGTACATCAAAACACATAAACGCATAATACCGATCGTCACTGAACGTTAAGCGTGCGGACCCTACGGGTTCGAGAACTATGTAGACATGACCAAGACACGTCTCCGATCAATAACCAATAATGGAACCTGGATGTTCATATTGGCTCCCACATATTCTACGAAGATCTTTATCGGTCAAACTGCATAACAACATACATTGTTCCCTTTATCATCGGTATGTTACTTGCCCGAGATTTGATCGTCGGTATCTCAATACCTAGTTCAATCTTGTTACCGGCAAGTCTCTTTACTCGTTCCATAATGCATCATCCCGTAACCAACTCATTAGTTACATTGCTTGCAAGGCTTATAGTGATGTGCATTACCGAGAGGGCCCAGAGATACCTCTCTGATACTCGGAGTGACAAATCCTAATCTCGATCTATGCCAACTCAACAAACACCATCGGAGACACCCGTAGAGCATCTTTATAGTCACCCAGTTATGTTGTGACGTTTGATAGCACACTAAGTGTTCCTCCGATATTCGGGAGTTGCATGATCTCATAGTCATAGGAACATGTATAAGTTATGGAGAAAGCAATAGCAACAAACTAAACGATCATCGTGCTAAGCTAACGGATGGGTCAAGTCAATCACATCATTCTCTAATGATGTGATCCCGTTAATCAAGTGACAACTCATGTCTATGGTTAGGAAACATAACCATCATTGATTCAACGAGCTAGTCAAGTAGAGGCATACTAGTGATACTCTGTTTGTCTATGTATTCACACATGTACTAAGTTTCTGGTTAATACAATTCTAGCATGAATAATAAACATTAATCATGATATAAGGAAATATAAATAACAACTTTATTATTGCCTCTAGGGCATATTTTCTTCAGTCTCCCACTTGCACTAGAGTCATCAGAATGGAGTTTCTTCATGCGCTTTACACCAATATGACCCAAACGGCAGTGCCACAAATAAGTTGCACTATCATTATCAACTCTGCATCTTTTGGCTTCAATATTATGAACATGTGTATCACTACTACCAAGATTTAGTAAAAATAGACCACTCATCAAGGGTGCATGACCATAAGATATTACTCATATAAATAGAACAACCATTATTCTCTGATTTAAATGAATAACCGTCTCGCATCAAACAAGATCCAGATATAATGTTCATGCTCAACGATGGCACCAAATAACAATTATTTAGGTCTAAAACTAATCTCGAATGTAGATTAGAGGTAGCGTGTCGACGGTGATCACATCGACTTTGGAGCCATTTCCCACGCGCATCGTCACCTCTTCCTTAGCCAATCTTCACATAATCCGTAGCCCCAGTTTCGAGTGGTAAATGTTAGCAACTGAATCAGTATCAAATACCCAGGCACTACTGCGAGCATTAGTAAGGTACACATCAATAACATGTATATCAAATATACCTTTCACTTTGCCATCCTTCTTCTCCGCCAAATACTTGGGGCAGTTCCGCTTCCAGTGACCAGTCCCTTTGCAGTAGAAGTACTCAGTCTCAGGCTTAGGTCCTGACTTGGGTTTCTTTACTTGAGCAGCAACTGGCTTGATATTCTTCTTGAAGTTCCCTTTCTTCCCTTTACCCTTTTTCTTGAAACTAGTGGTCTTGTTGACCATCAACACTTGATGCTCCTTCTTAATTTCTACCTCCGCAACCTTTAGCATTGTGAAGAGCTCAGGCATCGTCTTATCCATCCCTTGCATATTATAATTCATCATGAAGCTCTTGTATCTTGGTGGTAGTGATTGAAGAACTCTGTCAATGACACTATCATCAGGAAGATTAACTCCCAACTGAGTCAAGTGGTTATGGTACCCAGACAGTCTGAGTATATGTTCACTGACAGAACTATTCTCCTCCATCTTGCAGCTGTAGAACTTATTGGAGACTTCATATCTCTCAACCCGGGCATTTGCTTGAAATATTAACTTCAACTCCTGGAACATTTCATGTGCTCCATAACGTTCAAAACGTCGTTGAAGTCCCGGTTCTAAGCCTTAAAGCATGGCACACTGAACTATCGAGTAGTCATCAGCTTTGCTCTGCCAGGTGTTCACAACATCTGGCGTTGCTCCTGCAGTGGGTTTGTCACCTAGCGGTGCTTCCAAGATGTAATTCTTCTGTGCAGCAATGAGGATAATCCTCAAGTTACGGACCCAGTCTGTGTAGTTGCTACCATCATATTTCAAAATAGCTTTCTCTAGGAACGCATTAAAATTCAACGGAACAACAGCACGGGCCATCTATCTACAACAACATAGACATGCAAAATACTATCAGGTACTAAGTTCATAATAAATTAAAGTTCAGTTAATCAAATTACTTAAGAACTCCCACTTAGATAGGCATCTCTATAATTATCTAAGTGATCACGTGATCCATATCAACTAAACCATGTCCGACCATCACGTGAGATGGAGTAGTTTTCAATGGTGAACATCACTATGTTGATCATATCTACTATATGATTCACGCTTGACCTTTCGGTCTCAGTGTTCCGAGGCCATATCTGCATATGCTAGGCTCGTCAAGTTTAACCCGAGTATTCTGCGTGTGCAAAACTGGCTTGCACCCGTTGTATGTGAACGTAGAGCTTATCACAACACGTGGTGTCTCGGCACGACAAACTGTAGCAACGGTGCATACTCGGGGAGAACACTTATACCATGAAATTTAGTGAGAGGTCATCTTATAATGCTACCGCCGAACTAAGCAAAATAAGATGCATAAAGGATAAACATCACATGCAATCAATATAAGTGATATGATATGGCCATCATCATCTTGTGCCTTTGATCTCCATCTCCAAAGCACTGTCATGATCACCATCATCACCGGCTTGACACCTTGATCTCCATCGAAGCATCATTGTCGTCTCACCAACTATTGCTTCTACGACTATCGCTATCGCTTAATGATAAAGTAAATCAATTACATGGTGATTGCATTTCATACAATAAAGCGACAACCATATGGCTCCTGTCAGTTGCCGATAACCGTGTTACAAAACATGATCATCTCATACAATAAAATTTAGCATCATGTATTGACCATATCATATCACAACATGCCCTGCAAAAACAAGTTAGACGTCCTCTACTTTGTTGTTGCAAGTTTTACGTGGCTGCTACAGGCTGAGCAAGAACCGTTCTTACCTACGCATCAAAAACCACAACGCGGTATAGTGATTGCTTTTTGATCTTCAGAAAGAACCCTGTTCATTGAATCCGATTCAACTAAAGTTGGAGAAACTGACACCCACCAGCCACCTGTGTGCGAAGCACGTCGGTAGAACCAGTCTCGCGTAAGCATACGCGTAATGTCGGTCTGGGCCGCTTCATCCAACAATACCGTCGAATCAAGAAACAACTAGTGATGGCAAGAAATATGTATATACCCACGTCCACAACTCCTTTGTGTTCTACTCGTGCATATTACATCTACGCATAAACCTGTCTCGGATGCCACTGTTGGGGAACACAGTAATTTCAAATTTTTTCTACGCACACACAATATCATGGTGATGCATAGCAACGAGAGGGGAGAGTGTTGTCTACGTACCCTCGTAGACCGTAAGCAGAAGCGTTATGACAACGCGGTTGATGTAGTCATACGTCTTCACGATCGACCGATCCTAGTACCGAAAGTGCGACACCTCCGCGATCTGCACAAGTTCGGCTCGGTGACGTCCCACGAACTCACGGTCCAGCAGAGTGTCAAGGGAGAGCTTCGCCAGCACGACGGCGTGATGATGGTGATGATGATGCTACCGGAACAGGGCTTCGCCTAAGCACCGCTACGATATGACCGAGGTGGATTATGGTGGAGGGGGGCACCGCACACGGCTAAGAGATCAATGATCAACTTGTGTGTCTATGGGGTGCCCCCTTCCCCGTATATAAAGGAGTGGAGGAGGGGGAGAGGGCCGGCCTCCTAGGCGCGCCCAAGGGGGGAGTCCTACTCCCGATGGGAGTAGGATTCCCCCTTCCCTAGTTGGAGTAGGATAGGGAAGGAAGGGGGAGAAGGAGAGAAGGAAAGGGCGGCTGCCGGCCCCTCCCAATTCTGATTGGGATTGGGGGGGGGCGCCCCCACCTTGGTCACCTCCTCCTCCTTTCCACTATGGCCCATTAAGGCCCATTGACTCCCCGGGGGGTTCCGGTAACCCCCCGGTACTCCGGTATATGCCCGAACTCTCTCGAAACCTTTCCGATGTCCAAACATAGTCATCCAATATATCGATCTTTATGTCTTGACCATTTCGAGACTCCTCGTCATGTCCGTGATCACATTCGGGACTCCGAACTACCTTAGGTACATCAAAACACATAAACTCATAATATCGATTGTCACCGAACGTTAAGCGTGCGGACCCTACGGGTTCGAGAACTATGTAGACATGACCGAGACACGTCTCTGGTCAATAACCAATAGCGGAACCTGGATGTTCATATTGGCTCCCACATATTCTACGAAGATCTTTATCTGTCAAACCGCATAACAACATACGTTGTTCCCTTTGTCATCGGTATGTTACTTGCCCTAGATTTGATCGTCGGTATCTCAATACCTAGTTCAATCTCGTTACCGGCAAGTCTCTTTACTTGTTCTGTAATGCATCATCTCGTAACCAACTCATTAATTACATTGCTTGCAAGGCTTATAGTGATGTGCATTACCGAGAGGGCCCAGAGATACCTCTCCGATACTCGGAGTGACAAATCCTAATCTCGATCTATGCCAACTCAACAAACACCATCAGAGACACCTGTAGAGCATATTTATAGTCACCCAGTTATGTTGTGACGTTTGATAGCACACTAAGTGTTCCTCCGGTATTCGGGAGTTGCATGATCTCATAGTCATAGGAACATGTATAAGTTATGGAGAAAGCAATAGCAACAAACTAAACGATCATCGTGCTAAGCTAACGGATGGGTCAAGTCAATCACATCATTTTCTAATGATGTTATCCCGTTAATCAAGTGACAACTCATGTCTATGGTTAGGAAACATAACCATCATTGATTCAACGAGCTAGTCAAGTAGAGGCATACTAGTGACACTTTGTTTGTCTATGTATTCACACATGTACTAAGTTTTCGGTTAATAAAATTCTAGCATGAATAATAAACATTTATCATGATATAAGGAAATATAAATAACAACTTCGTTATTGCCTCTAGGGCATATTTCCTTCAGATACCATCTTGGGCTAGTGCGAATCTTTGTAGGAGTCCAGTCAGTTGGTGACCTGATCATCTCTCCTATGAGCTCCCCAATAGCATACTGCACTTGCTTGAACCTCTGGTTATGACCAACAACACGGAGGAACATGGCCACTTGCTCTTTCATAGTGGTGTGGATGCTATCTTCTAGCAGCCCCTGCTCCTAAATGTCTGCTTAAGCCTGGCAAAAGGTGCTCTTTTCATTCGAAGCATCCATAGAGCCTCTTGATACCTCCCAACGTACCTATAATTTATGAAGTATTCATGCCATGTTTACAACAATTTTATATGGTTTTGGTATGATCTTATTAGAACTAACCCGGACTGATGTTGTTTTCAGCAAAACTACCGTGGTGTCGTTTTTTATGCAGAAATAAAAGTTCTCGGAATGGGCTTAAATTTTACGGTGATTTTTATGGACCAAAAGAGACCCCCGAGGCATCGGAGTTGGGCCAGAAGAGTCCTGAGGCGACGGCAAGGTAGGGGGCGCGCCCTACCCTCCCCCCGGAGGGTGCTCCTGTCTTGCCGATGCCTCGTGGACCCCCTTGACGTGAGACCGATGCCAAAAATTCCTATAAATACCAAAACCACCAGAAAGAAACCTAGATCGGAAGTTTCGCCACCGCAAGCCTCTATAGCCACGAAAAATCAATCTAGGCCCTCTCTGGCACCCTGCTGGAGGGGGCCATCATCACAGGAGGCCATGGAGGAGGAAGCCGGAAGGGGCCATCATCACCATGGAGGCCAAGAACCAGAGGGAGAACTTCTCTCCATCCAAGGGGAGGCCATGGAGGAGGAAGCACAAGGGGGAGACTCTCTCCCCTCTCTCTCGGTGGCGCCGGAGTGCCGTCGGGGGAACCATCGCCGCGGTGATCATATTCCTCATCTCTTTTAAGCGGTCCACTCTCCCGCACCCCACTGTAATCCCCTACTTGAACATGGTGCTTTATGCTGATACGTCTCCAACGTACCTATAATTTTTGATTGTTCCATGCTATTATATTACATGTTTTCGATGTTTTATATGCATTAATATGCTATTTTATATTATTTTTGGGACTAACCTATTAACCTAGAGCCCAGTGCCAGTTTATGTTTTTTCCTTGTTTTAGAGTTTCGCAGAAAAGGAATACCAAACGGAGTCCAAACGGAATAAAACTTTCGTGATGATTTTTCTTGGACTAGAATACATCCAGAGGACTTGGAGTGCAAGTCAGAGAAGCCACGAGGTGGCCACAAGGACGGAAGGCGTGCCCAGGGGGTAGGGCATGCCCCCACCCTTGTGGGCCCCTCATGACTCCACCGACTTATTTCTTCCGTCTATATATTCCCATATATCCCAAAAACAACCAGGGGAGCCACGAAAACACTTCTCCACCGCCGCAACCTTCTGTACCCGTGAGATCCCATCTAGGGGCCTTTTCCAGCGTCCTGCCAGAGGGGAATTCGATCATGGATGGCTTCTATATCAACACCATTGCCCTTCCGATGAAGCGTGAGTAGTTTACCACAGACCTACGGGTCCATAGCTAGTAGCTAGATGGCTTCTTCTCTCTCTTTCATTCTCAATACCATGTTCTCCTCGATGTTCTTGGAGATCTATTCGATGTAATACTTTTTTGCGGTGTGTTTGCCGAGATCCGATGAATTGTGGATTCATGATCAGCTTATCTACGAATATTATTTGAATCTCCTCTGAATTCTTATATGCATGATTTGATACCTTTGCAAGTCTCTTTGAACTATCGATTTGGTTTGGCCGACTAGGTTGGTTTTTCTTGCAATGGGATAAGTGCTTAGCTTTGGGTTTAATCTTGCGGTGTCCTTTCCCAGTGATAGTAGGAGCAACAAGGCACGTACTGTATTGTTGCCATCGAGGATAAAAATTTGGGGTTTACATCATATTGCTTGAGTTTATTCCTCTACATCATGTCATCTTACTTAATGCATTACTCTGTTCTTCATGAACTTAATACTCTAGATGCATACAGGAGTCAGTCGATGTGTCAAGTAATAGCAGTAGATGCAGGCAGGAGTCGGTCTACTTGACACAGACGTGATGAATATATTCATGATCATTGCCTTAGATATCGTCATAACTTCGTGCTTTTCTATCAATTGCTCAGCAGTAATTTGTTCACCCACCATAATATTTCATATCTTGAGAGAAGCCTCTAGTGAAACCTATGACCCCCGGGTCTATTTTCCATCATATAATCTTCTACTTTCCATCATATTAGTTTCCGATTTACTTTCTTTGCAATCTTTTACTTTCCGATCTATAAACCAAAAATACCAAAAATATTTACTTCACCGATTATATATATCTCTATCAGATCTCACTTTTGCAAGTAACCGCGAAGGGATTGATAACCCCTTTATTGCGTTGGGTGCAAGTTGTTGATTGTTTGTGCAGGTATTCGGTGACTTGTTCGTTGTCTCCTACTGGATTGATACCTTGGTTCTCAAAACTGAGGGAAATACTTACTCTACTTTGTTGCATCACCCTTTCCTCTTCAAGGGAAAAACCAACGCAAGCTCAAGAAGTAGCATATGCCACATATTATGATCCAGTGATGTGTTGCCATCCTATAATGTTTTGAGTAGATTTCTATTGTTTTTGTGTTGATTGATGATCTCGAATGGTTTGAGTTGTATGTATTATTTTGGTGCTGTCTTATGGTGCCTTCTGTGCCGCGCACACGTGAAGGATTCCCGCTGTAGGGTGTTGCAATATGCTCATGATTCGCTTATAGTGGTTTGCTAGAGTGATAGATTCTTAAACTCGAGTAAGGGGGTTGTTGCGTATGGGATAAATGGGACTTGATACTTTAACGCTATGGTTGGGTTTTACCTTAATAATCTTTAGTAGTTGTGGATGCTTGCTAGAGTTCCAATCATAAGTATATATGATCCAAGTAGAGAAAGTATGTTAGCTTATGCCTCTCCCTCATATGAAATTGCAATAATGATTACCGATCTTGTTAACAATTGCCTAGGACAATTCTGCACACCCCTCCATCATTATTCCACACTCACTATTTATAATATATAGTAATATATTCTAACTCTATGTTAATAGCACCTATTTTTATATTTTAGTTCTCCGATATCATGCAAAGCTATCCTCTTCATACCCACAACGTAGTTTTATTTCTCGTTTCTAGATGGAAGCAAATGTTCGATGTACGTAGAGTCGTATCAGTTGCAGATAGGACTTGAGAGAATATTGATCTTACCTTTAGCTCCTTGTGGGTTTAACACTCCATACTTATCACTTCCACCTTTGGAAATTGCTATGATGATTTCTTGCACTTGGAGATTATCAAGCTCTTTTCTGGCGCCGTTGCCGGGGAGCAATAGCGTGGGGTTGATATTCTCGTGTGTGCTTGTTTGCTTTCTTCACTAAGTAGATTTTGTTTTCTCTTTTGTTTTTGTTTTCTTTAGTTGTGGGTGAAACAAACAATTTTTTTTTTAAAATACAAAATACAAAAAATTACTTGCCTCTTATGCCTAAAAACTTTTTCAAAAAGAGAAGTGATTGGAAGGTTATGCATTGGAGAAGTGAGGGTCGACCTTGAACACTTGTGTTCATGCTCATGAAAACAATGTAGAATTTTTCATGGAAGTTTCTCAAAAATAATTATCCCCTTGTATATATCCATTGTATTATAAAAATAATGTGCCAAGATTTGGCTTTAGAATGTTTAAATTGCTTGTTTGGTGTGTGCAACAGAAAAAACAGAAACTTTTGTTGTAGTAATCGAATTTACATTTTTACTGGAGCATGATAAAATCTTGAAATTTTACACAGTACTTCTCTGCAAATTGTTTAGTTTGTCCTAATTTTTTATAATTTTTTGAGTTACAGAAGTATACTAAGTTTCCAGATTGTTACAGACTATCTTGTTTTTGACAAATTCTGTTTTCTATATGTTGTTCACTTATTTTGATGATTCTACGGGTTGTATCGGGGGGATATGAATCATGATGAAATTGGAATACAGTAGATATAATGCTAATATGAAAATGGAATGAGTTTACAACAGTACCTAAAGGTAGTGATTTGCTTTATTATACTAACGGATCTCACAAGCACTAGACCACGATCCACTATAGCTCACGGACCGTACGTTGGTAAAACTTTTCCTAATCCATAGAATAGTGCATCGGTAAAACTATTGACACTATGTATGTTAGCAAGAGTACGAATCATAAATGGACTATGTGTCAGCTAAGCTATTGACGCACGGTGTGTTGATAAAAGTACACACCGAGACAGCTTGTGTGTCAGTAAGCCTATAAATCGGTTACATGCAGTATGTTGGTAAATGTTTGGGAAGCAACTAGTTGACGAGCGCTCCTTCGGGAGCCTCGCAACGATCAACGCCACTTGGCGCGCTCTCAGCCATTCGCCACATGTCGCGCTCTGGACATTTCCTTCGGATTTTGTTTTTTATTTCTTCACACGCGTTTTCGGCCTTTTAAACGGTTTTTTCCCGGGTTTTTTCGACGTTTTGGTTTTCCCCCGGTCTTTCTTAGCTTTTCGATCAAAAAAAATTCAGAATTTTTTTTGCGCGAAAATACTTGTTTTTTTTCCATTTCGCAAAAGTCACGGTTTTTCTTCCACGAGAGGCACGGTTGTGCTTTATCAAGAGTCACGGCCGTGCCTTTCGGAAACGAAAAAAAACACGTTTTCTATTTTTTTCTTTTGCGAGAGTCACGTTTTTTCTTCCACGAGAGTCACGGTTGTGCTTTTGCGGGAGTCACGGCCGTGCCTCTCGGAAAGGGAAAAACAAAACGCGTTTTCTGTTTTTTTTTCTTTCGTGAGAGTCACGGTTTTGCTTCCGCGAGAGGCATGGTTGTGCTTACGCGAAAGTCACGGCCGTGCCTCTCGGAAAGGAAAAAAACACGCGTTTTCTGCTTTTTTTCACGAGAGTCACGGTTTTGCTTCCGCGAGAGGCACGATTGTGCTTTCGCGAGAGTCATGGTCGTGCCTCTCGAAAACGAAAAAAAACGCGTTTTCTGTTTTTTTCCTTCCACAAGAGTCACGGTTTTGCTTTCACGAGAGGCACGGTTGTGATTTCGCGAGAGGCACGGACGTGCCTCTTTCAGAAAGGGAAAAAACCGTGCTCCCGGTTCGGTTTTTTCGCCCAGTTTTTTTCGTCTGGTTTTTTCGTGAAAAAAAAGTTTGTCAAAATCTATCAACATGGGATCTAGTTTTGAAGATCTCGACGCGAGGAATTCAATGGTGAAAACGGTTCAAGATTTGGACGCACGGTTTAAGAGATAAAACGTTTTGAATAAACGGATCTACGAAAAAGGGGAAAACTCCCAGGTTGCGACAAGTGGCACGCTGCATGTGCGCCACTTGTCGTGATCTGGGAAAGTGAAGTGTTCTTTGCAACGAGTACTCCTTAATTAGTGATTTCGAAATGTTTGGGACAAATAGTCTGAGGCCAGTGAAAACGTTCGCGCCAAACTGAAAAAGAGGCGGGCTTTTTTGAGCGAAAAAATTGGATCTTGATAAAAGAAGCCACGCGGCCCCCTTTTCGCATCCCTAAATCAGAAATTCCCCACTCCTCACCCGTCTGCGCCGCCCGCATATTCTCACCCTGCCGCTGCCATCACTATCTCGCCTCTCGCCGGCACCGCGCTACCGCCGCCACTGCCCACTGCCGCCACCCTCTCGCTGGCACCGCCTATAGCACCTCATCGTCTCACCCCCTGCAACATCGTCCTCTCCTCACCCGTGTGTCGCCTGCATCTACTCACCCAAACTCCGTCACCACCTCGTCACCAGGACCGCCCACCGCCGCCCCACCACCTGCCTCTCCCCTCTACAGCAATTCATCCCTCACCCCCATGGGGGAACCTTCTCGCCTTGTCCCTTTGCTAGGTTTTGGTGGCGCATGTGAGAGGAAAACGACGCGCGTGTAGACCGAGTGAAGTTCAAGCTCGGTAGGTAATCCCCCACCCCTCCACCCCTCTCGGACAGGCGGGGGGTGACCGGTGGTGGATGCCCTCGGTCCCTGCCTCTGTCCTCTCTCTCCCCCCTTTTCCTAATTTGTTTCCTTTGACTGCAGTGTGATGAGGCAGATTCTAGTTCAAGTCGGCGACTAGGACGAACAACAGAGCAACGACCAACAGTTCTCTCCCGATTCTATGTATAACCAGCAAGTTTCAGTCATATGTTTGAGCATTATATAGGTTATGCACTCTAGTTTGTGATTATGTCATTGTGGTTTGTGGTAATCAAAATTAAATTGTATGATTTGTTGGTCAGCAAATACATTCTTGATTTATCCATGTTATTACATACTTTTTATTGCAAATACTAATTAGGTATTTCTGGCTGTGTATGTATGGCATGGTTAGCTACTGTTTGATACCAAGTTGGGGGTCGCAAGCCACCAGCTCACCCAACACTGCCATCAGCCTCACCCCAAGCTCTGGCCCGACTGTAGCTTCGACCCTATTCTCCACCAAGCAAAGCCGCCTTCCCCATCTTCCACCCTGCAGATCAGGAACTTGACTCCTTGTTCTCAGCAGCGCAGTGAGGAGGTAAATATTCAGAGCCACTCTCGGTGATTCGTGTGCTTTTCATTGTGATTGTTGTGCAGAGACAAAATACAATTTTAGATCGTGTTGTTTTTATCTGTTTATGTTAAGCAAAGTTGAAGTTTTTATTGATATATAATAGGATTCAAGAATGGATAGAGGATGGATGGGCTTGACTAGGTACAACAACCTATCATGATAATTAATGTCTTATGTTTCTGTAAATATATAATGATCAGTTTAAATGACTAGTAATGGTACATGTAGGACAACATCACTGTATGAAAACAGAGTCATTGGATTTCTAGAGTTTGCATTTGCCCATTCATCAAAAGGGAAAAGATCTTATGCCCTAGCAAGAGATGTAAGGGGTACTGTTTATGATTGATACGTCTCCGTCGTATCTATAATTTTTGATTGTTCCATGCCAATATTCTACAACTTTCATATACTTTTGGTAACTTTTTATACTATTTTTGGGACTAACATATTGATCCAGTGCCCAGTGCCAGTTCCTATTTGTTGTATGTTTTTTGTTTCGCAGAAAATCCATATCAAACGGAGTCCAAACCGAATAAAAACGGACGAAGAATATTTGTGATATATGGGAAGAAAATCAACGCGAGACGGTGCACGAGGGGGGCACGAGGCAGGGGGCGCGCCCCTGACCCTCGTGGGCCCCCCGTAAGGCGGTTACTGCTCTTCTTTGGTCGCAAGAAAGCTAATTTTCGGAGAAAAAAATCGGGGCGAAGGTTTCAATCCAATCGATGTTACGGATCTCCTGATATATAAGAAATGGTGAAAGGGCAGAATCCTAGAATGCAAAAACAAAGAGAGACAGAGAGACAAATCCAATCTCGGAGGGGCTCTCGCCCGTCCCATGCCATGGAGGCCATGGACCATATGGGAAACCCTTCTCCCATCCATGGAGAAGGTCAAGGAAGAAGAAGAAGGGGGGCTCTCTCCCCCTCTCTTCCGGTGGCGTCGGAACGCCGCTAGGGCCATCATCATCACCGCAATCTACACCAACACCTCCGCCATCTTCACCAACATCTCCATCACCTTCCCCCCTCTATCTACAGCGGTTCACTCTCCTGCAACCCACGGTACCATCTACTTGAACATGGTGCTTTATGCTTCATATTATTATCCAATGATGTGTTGTCATCCTATGATGTCTGAGTAGATTTTCGTTATCCTATCGGTGGTTGATGAATTGCTATGATTGATTTAATTTGCTTGTGGTTATGTTGTTGTCCTTTGGTGCCCATCATATGAGCGTGCACGTAGATCACACCATAGGGTTAGTTGTATGTTGATAGGACTATGTATTGGAGGGCAAGAGTGACAGAAAGTTCAACCTAGCATAGAAATTGATGCATACGGAATTGAAGGGGGACCAATATATCTTAATGCTATGGTTGGGTTTTACCTTAATGAATGTTAGTAGTTGCGGATGCTTGCTAATAGTTCCAATCATAAGTGCATAGAATTCCAAGTCAGGGATGACATGCTAGCAATGGCCTCTTTCCACATAAAACTTGCTATCGGTCTAGTAAAGTAGTCAATTGCTTAAGGGCAATTTCGCAACTCCTACCACTACTTTTCCACACTCGCTATACTAACTTTATTGCTTCTTTACCTAAACAACCCCTACTTTTTATTTACGTGCACTTTATATTCTTGCAAACCTATCCAAAAACACCTACAAAGTACTTCTAGTTTCATACTTGATTTAGGTAAAGCGAACGTCAAACGTGCATAGAGTTGTATCGGTGGTCGATAGAACTTGAGGGAATATTTGTTCTACCTTTAGCTCATTGTTGGGTTCGACACTCTTACTTATCGAAAGATGCTACAATTAATCCCCTATACTTGTGGGTTATCAATGAACACCTCATATGTGAAGGATTTAAACATGGATACAAGTTGTGGATATTTCATGGGGAGTTATCATCCAGTTTTGCACGTCATACACATGAAGGATCATGTGAAGGGAAACAAGAAGAAGTTCATGATGAATTGCCTGAAATGCTTAGACATATAGGTTGCGGGTTTGGCGTCAGTGAGATGGGGGGTTTGGATGGTGATTTAAGGGATGATGTTGAAAGGGTTAATAATGATGCGTCCGTGGAGAACTTTTACAAGTTAATAGATGATGCTAGTCAAGATTTGTATACTGGGTGCCAATCTTTCTCAAAATTGAATTTCTTAGTTCGATTGCTCCACACTAAATTCCTCGAAGGATGGACTGACAAAAGCTTTGATATGTTACTAGACTTGCTTAGAGAGGCTTACCCTGATTCTAATATCCCAAAGAACTTCCATGAAGAAAAGAAACTAGTTAAATGTCTTGGTCTGGGATACATAACCATACATGCTTGTGAAAATGATTGCATACTATTTTGGAAAGACCACATAGACAAACAAATTTGCTCTGTATGTAATACTTCTAGGTGGAAAATGGAAAGGAGTAGTCTTGATGGGAGACGTGTCAACCATGTTCCTAGGAAGGTACTTAGATATTTTCCAATAAAGGAACGTCTCCAAAGGTTGTTCCTCAACCTAGATAAGGCAGCTAATATGAGGTGGCATTGTGAAAGCGAACAAAAGATGGATTTCTTAGACATCTAGAAGATTCTCCTAATTGGAAGAACATTGGTGCTAAACATCCAAAAAATGGTGGTGATAGTCGCAATGTTATGTTAGCATTAACAATTGATGGTTTCAATCCTTTTAGGTCTTCGAATTGTAGCCATAGCACTTGGCATGTTGTTCTGATTCCATATAACCTCTCACCTTGGATGCTAATGAAACAATCCAATTTCATCTCGTCCTCTTTCATTTCTGGGCCAAAATCTCCTGGTAATGATATTGATGTTTACCTAGAGCCATTGCTTGATGATCTAGAATTCTCATATCACAAAGGCATTTGGACCTATGATGCTTCCAAGCGTGAGTTATTCCAAATGCGAGCTGCACTATTATGCACCATCATCGACTTCCCATGATTAGGATATGTTCATGGATGTCCTACATCAGGAGACGTTGCTTGCCCTGAGTGCCATTCAGAAGCTGATTTTCTTAGGCCGAAGAATGGTACAAAAACTTGTTATATGGGACATCGTAGGTTCTTAGATGAAAACCATAGCTTTAGGACAGATAAAAAGCGGTTTGAAGCTCAGGGCAGCACCTTCTCCATGTTCTATAGAGGACATTATCAAAGAAACAGAGAATCTTAATGTTGTTTTCAGCAAGGATCCAAGTGGGAAGAAGTGTGCAAACAAGCGCAAGAAAGGAGATCCACCAATTCTATGGAAAGAAATCTATTTTCTTTAGGCTCCCTTACTAGAAGGATTTGCTTGTATGGCATAATTTTGATGTTATGCATATCGAGAAAATGTATGTGACAATATATTTAATACACTACTTGGAATTGATGGGAAAACCAAAGATAATTTGAATTCTCGGTATGATGTGAAGGAGCTGAATATAAGGAAAGATCTTCATCCTCTTGAAAAGAATGACAATCTTTATATTCCTCATGCCCCATACTACTTGACCTCTGAGCAGAAGAAGATGTTATGTGAATGGCTCAAAGGTGTTATGTTTCCAGATGGCTATGCATCAAATATAAGAAGTCGTGTAGATATTAATGCAAAGAAATTAATTGGGCTAAAAAGCAGTGATAATCACATCCTACTGTAGCAGTTGCTTCCACTAGCTATTCGGAGAATATTACCAGAAGAATTTTGTGTAGCACTTATCCGTGTGAGCAACTTCTTTAAGAGAATTTATTCTCCTATGGTGCGCATAAGTGATATGCAACATCTTGAGGAAGAAATAGCAGAGACACTATCCATTTTAGAGATAGTATTCCCACCGTCTTTTCTTACTTCCATGGTGCACTTGATGGTTCATCTTCCTAGCCAAGTTCGACTTGGTGGTACAGTGTTGTCTCACAATATGTACCCAGTGAAGAGGTACATTCCTTGAATAAACTCATCTAGATGACAAATGGCATTTAGTGTATGCATAACCTGACATACTCAATATGTATTCTGTAGGTTTTCTATGACATTGAAAAGATATGTTCGAACAAGAAGTCATCCTGAGGGGTCAGTAGCTGAGGGTTATATATTTGACGAGAGCCTTACGTTTTGCTCTCAGTATTTACATAGCTGTGAGACTCGTCATAACAGAAAAGCTAGAAATGATGATGGCAACGACGATAACAATCAGAACATGTTGTCGTACTTCTCTAAGAATATTGGTAGAGCTTTGGTTGGCAATTGTAATGTGACCTTAGAAAACCAGTCATGGCTTCAAGCTCACAACTATGTGTTATATAATTCTGAACACATGGAACCTTTCTTGAAGTAAGTAATCTATCTTGTTCCCTTGTAGGCTTGTAGGCTTGTTATAACCATGTAGTGACTGAAGTAACCTGCAGAAAGCACTGTGAATACCTTTCCTCACTTGGACACAAGTCTAATCAAGAAACCCGCCGTATACATCATGATACATTTCATGAGTGGTTCAAAAATCACGTAAGTAGATAAATAGTCCTTATCTGGTGTTGGCATCAACAAATACAATATAAATAGTTTTAACTAGTATTAACTTGTAATTACAGGTTGTTGCGTTACTTAGAAGTGGTGAACATGTTGAGGATGAAGTAATAGCTCTAGCTGAAGGCCCTTTAATGGTTGCCAAGAAGTATAGTAGTTATGCTATAAATGGATATATTTTCCACACAAACTATATGATGATGGTAGATCTGGCCAAAGCTCCGGAGTAGCTTTAGTTGCACAAAGCCTAAGTTATGATGGAACTTCTCAAACCTCTACAAATAAGGCATATTATGGCATTATTACTGAAATTTTGGAATTGAGCTATCACCGAAAAGGAAATATTATGCTTTTTAAATGTGCTTGGGCCGACAATAGGGTACAAGATCAATGGGTGAAAGTTCATTTCAGTGTAACTAGTGTGAACATGGCACACATGATCAACACCGGTGCAAAGCCCATGGATGATCCTTTCATTTTATCATCTCAAGCATGTCAAGTTTATTATGTTCCTGATCCAAATAATAAAGATTGGTTTGTTGTAAGGATATCACTGCCACGTGATCATTATGACATGGATGAAGTGAAAAATCAACATCTGGAGTTCTTACTGCATGAGCTAGTTATTCCTATAAATTTAAATGCAAATTTCAAGGTTCCTGGTGATGATATTCTGGTTAGAAAGGATATAGGTGAATCAAATGGGAAGGAGAAGTAAGTCTGATGTAACAATTCATTTGTTCAGTTTCTATATCTATTTGTTCTTTATTGTTATTCATATTGTTCCTGTTTATTATCTTGCATGCCAATAATATAACATATACATGTTCTGCATTTCAGGTGGAAAAAGGAAAAAATGTCAAAAAGAGGAAGAGACGCTCTTGAGGCCAAAGCCAAACAATATGAGCAGATTAGGGCTGATAGAATGAGAGAGATCGAACTCAAACAAAATGCTCTGGGTATAGAAACAAAGAAAAAAGCTCTAAATATAGAACACATTCTAGAAAATTGTGGGCTAAGGAAGGCCAAACCTAATCTAAAGCCTCGTAATAAAGTTCCTAAGGTGTGTTGAATCTTTGTTGTTTATTTTAATTCACTTGACTGTCCTGCATGCAATGATTAGTTTCTTTTATTTGTTGTAGACTGTACAAACTGATCTCATAATTGGACGTGAGAGTCTGCGACCTAGGGTAGCAAACACCCAGTCACACAATGATGAGAAAATTGCTAATCAGATTACAGAAAACAATGATCTGGAAGTGGTCACTGAAGGTACGCTTCTACCGCATGCAAAAATGCTTGATTAGTTTGTAGGTTTACATCTTATAGCATTGCAACATAGTTCTGTACCTGCTGTTACTTGTGCACTACTGAGAGGTCCCTTATTTCTAACATAGCTCTAAGCAGCATAGTTTTATACCAGTTTTTACTTGTGCGATTGATTATGAGGTTGTGTTGTATAGCTTGTTTCGATCTTTGTTTAGCTTAGAGACTAATATGTGTGTGTTTTTTTGTTATTTGTTGGCCTTGATACGTCTCCAACGTATCTATAATTTTTGATTGCTCCATGCTATATTATCTACTGTTTTTGGACATTATTGGGCTTTATTATACACTTTTATATTATTTTTGGGACTAATCTACTAATCGGAGGCCCAGCCCAGAATTGCTGTTTTTTCGCCTATTTTAGGGTTTCGAAGAAAAGGAATATCAAACGGAGTCCAAATGGAATGAAACCTTCGGGAACGTGATTTTCTCACCGAACATGATCCAGGAGACTTGGACCCTACGTCAAGCAACCAACAGGGAGGCCACGAGGTAGGAGGGCGCGCCTACCCCCCAGGCGCGCCCTCCACCCTCGTGGGCCCCCTGTCGCTCCACCGACGTATTTCTTCCTCCTATATATACCTACGTACCCCCAAACGATCAGATACGGAGCCAAAACCCTAATTCCACCGCCGTAACTTTCTGTATCCACGAGATCCCATCTTGGGGCGTGTTTCGGAGCTCCGCCGGAGGGGGAATCGATCACGGAGGGCTTCTACATCAACACCATAGCCTCTCTGATGAAGTGTGGGTAGTTTACCTCAGACCTACGGGTCCATAGTTATTAGCTAGATGGCTTCTTCTCTCTTTTTGGATCTCAATACAAAGTTCTCCCCCTCTCTTGTGGAGATCTATTCGATGTAATATTCTTTTGCGATGTGTTTGTTGAGACCGATGAATTGTGGGTTTATGATCAAGTTTATCTATGAACAATATTTGAATCTTCTCTGAATTCTTTTATGTATGATTGGTTATCTTTGCAAGTATCTTCGAATTATCAGTTTGGTTTGGCCTACTAGATTGATCTTTCTTGCAATGGGAGAAGTGTTTAGCTTTGGGTTCAATCTTGCAGTGTCCTTTCCCAGTGACAGTAGGGGCATCAAGGCACATATTGTAGTGTTGCCATAGAGGATAACAAGATGGGGTTTTGATCATATCGCATGAGTTTATCCCTCTACATCATGTCATCTTACTTAAAGCGTTACTCTGTTCTCTTGAACTTAATACTCTAGATGCATGTTGGATAGCGGTCGACGTGTGGAGTAATAGTAGTAGATGCAGGCAGGAGTCGGTCTACTTGTCTTGGACGTGATGCCTATATACATGATCATACCTAGATATTCTCATAACTATGCTCAATTCTGTCAATTGCTCAACAATAATTTGTTCACCCACCATAAAATACTTATGCTCTTGAGAGAAGCCACTAGTGAAACCTATGGCCCCCGGGTCTATCTTTATCATATTAATCTTCCAATACTTAGTTATTTTCATTGCTTTTATTTTACTTTGCATCTTTATCATAAAAATACCAAAAATATTATCTTATCATATCTATCAGATCTCACTCTCGTAAGTGACCGTGTAGGGATTGACAACCCCTTATCGCGTTGGTTGCGGGGATTTATTTGTTTTGTGTAGATGCGAGGGACTCGCGCGTAGCCTCCTACTGGATTGATACCTTGGTTCTCAAAAACTGAGGGAAATACTTATGCTACTTTGCTGCACCACCCTTTCCTCTTCAAGGGAAAAACCAACGCAAGTGCTCAAGAGGTAGCAAGAAGGATTTCTGGCGCCGTTGCCGGGGAGGTCTATGCAAAAGTCAAACATACCAAGTACCCATCACAAACCCTTATCTCCCGCATTACATTATTTGCCATTTGCCTCTCGTTTTTCTCTCCCCCACTTCACCCTTGCCATTTTATTCGCCCCCTCTCTCTATCCTCCCTCTCTTTCTCTATTTGCCTCTTTTTGCCCGTTTCTTGTTTGCTTGTGTGTTGAATTGCTTGATTGTCACGATGGCTCAAGATAACACTAAATTGTGTGATTTTACCAATACCAACAACAATGATTTTATTAGCACTCTGATTGCTCCTCTTACCGATGTTGAATCTTGTGAAATTAATGCTGCCTTGCTGAATCTTGTCATTAAAGATCCGTTTTCTGGCCTTCCTAGTGAAGATGCCGCTACTCATCTAAATAGCTTCATTGATTTGTGTGATATGCAAAAGAAGAAAGATGTGTATAATGATATTTTTAAATTGAATCTATTTCCTTTTTCGCTTAGAGATCGTGCTAAAGCTTGGTTTTCGTCTTTGCCTAAAAATAGTATTGATTCGTGGAATAAGTGCAAAGATGCTTTTATCTCTAAGTATTTTCCTCCCGCTAAGATCATCTCTCTTAGAAACGATATTATGAATTTTAAGCAACTTGATCATGAACATGTTGCACAAGCTTGGGAGAGGATGAAATTAATGATACGTAATTGCCCTACTCATGGTTTAAATTTGTGGATGATTATACAAATTTTTTATGCCGGATTGAATTTTGCTTTTAGAAATCTTTTAGATTCGGCCGCGGGAGGCACTTTTATGGAAATCACTTTAGGAGAAGCTACTAAACTCCTAGATAATATTATGGTTAATTATTCTCAATGGCACACTGAAAGATCCACTAATAAGAAAGTGTATGCGATAGAAGAAATTAATGTTTTGAGTGGAAAGATGGATGAACTTATGAAATTATTTGCTAATAAAAGTGTTTCTTATGATCCTAATGATATGCCTTTGTCTACTTTGATTGAGAATAATAATGAATCTATGGATGTGAATTTTGTTGGTAGGAACAATTTTGGTAACAACGCGTATAGAGGAAACTTTAATCCTAGGCCTTATCCTAGTAATTCCTCTAATAATTATGGTAATTCCTACAACAATTCTTATGTAAATTTTAATAAGATGCCCTCTGATTTTGAATCTAATATTAAAGAATTTATTACTTCGCAAAAGAATTTCAATGCTTTGATTGAAGAGAAATTGCTTAAGATTGATGAGTTGGCTAGGAACGTTGATAGAATTTCTCTTGATGTTGATTCTTTGAAACTTAGATCTATTCCACCTAAGCATTATATAAATGAGTCTCTCAAAGCCATGAGAATTTCCATTGATGAGTGCAAAGAAAGAACCGCTAGGATGCGTGCTAAGAAAGATTCCTTTATAAAAGCGTGTTCTTCTAGTTACCATGATAATAAAGATGAAGATCTAAAAGTTATTGATGTGTCCCCTATTAAATCTTTGTTTTGCAATATGAATCTTGATAATGATGGGACTGAATATGATCCACCTTTACCTAGAAGGCGTTCTAAAAATTCGGAGTTTTTAGATCTTGATGCTAAATTTGATAAAAGTGGTATTGAAGATATCAAAACTCTAGATGTTAATGAACCTACTATTTTGGATTTCAAGGGATTTAATTATGATAATTTCTCTTTGATATATTGTATTTCCTTGTTGCAATCCGTGCTAAATTCTCCTCATGCTTATAGCCAAAATAAAGCTTTTACCAAACATATCGTTGATGCTTTGATGCAATCTTATGAAGAAAAACTTGAGTTGTAAGTTTCTATCCCTATAAAACTTTATAATGAGTGGGAACCTACTATTAAAATTAAAATTAAAGATCATGAATGCCATGCTTTGTGTGATTTGGGTGCTAGTGTTTCCACGATTCCAAAGACTTTGTGTGATTTGTTAGGTTTCCGTGATTTTGATGATTTCTCTCTAAACTTGCACCTTGCAGATTCCACTATTAAGAAACCTATGGGAAGAATTAATGATGTTCTTATTTTTGCAAATAGGAATTATGTGCCCGTAGATTTTGTCGTTCTTGATATAGATTGCAATCCTTCATGTCCTATTATTCTTGGTAGACCTTTCCTTAGAACGATTGGTGCAATTATTGATATGAAGGAAGGAAATATTAGATTTCAATTTCCATTAAGGAAAGGCATGGAACACTTTCCTAGAAAGAAAATTAAATTACCTTATGAATCTATTATGAGAGCCACTTATGGATTGCCTACCAAAGATGGCAATACCTAGATCTATCCTTGCTTTTTATGCCTAGCTAGGGGCGTTAAACGATAGCGCTTGTTGGGAGGCAACCCAATTTTATTTGTATTCCTTGCTTTTTGCTCCGGTTTAGTAATAAATAATTTATCTAGCCTCTGTTTTGGTTGTGTTTTTTGTGTTTAATTAGTGTTTGTGCCAAGTAAAACCGTTGGGAAGACTTGGGGAAAGTCTTGTTAATCTTACTGTGAAAAACAGAAACTTTAGTACTCACGAGAACTGCTGCCATTTTTATTTGGAAAGTGATATTTAGTTAATTCTTTTTGCAGATGATTAATAGATAAATTCCTCACGTCCAAAAATTTATTTTAGAATTTTTGGGGTTCCAGATCTTGCGCTAGCTACAGATTACTACAGACTGATCCGTTTTTGACAGATTCTGTTTTTCGTGTGTTGTTTGCTTTTTTTGATGAATCTATGGCTAGTAAAATGGTTTATAAACTATAGAGAAGTTGGAATACAGTAGGTTTAACACCAATATAAATAAATAATGATTTCATTACAGTACCTTGAAGTGGTCTTTTGTTTTCTTTCGCTAACGGAGCTCACGAGATTTTCTACTTTCAGTTTTGTGTTGTGAAGTTTTCAAGTTTTGGGTAAAGATTTGATGTATTATGTAACAAGGAGTGGAAAGAGCCTAAGCTTGGGGATGCCCATGGCACCCCCAAGATAATCTAAGGACACCTAAAATCCAAAGCTTGGGGATGCCCCGGAAGGCATCCCCTCTTTTGTCTACTTCTATCGGTAACTTTACTTGGAGCTATATTTTTATTCACCACATGATATGTGTTTTGCTTGGAGCGTCTTGTATGATTTGAGTCTTTATTTGTTAGTTTACCACAATCATCCTTGCTGTACACACCTTTTGAGAGAGACACACATGATTCGGAAATTATTAGAATACTCTATGTGCTTCACTTATATCTTTTGAGTTATATAGTTTTGCTCTAGTGCTTCACTTATATCTTTTAGGTGGTGGATTTGTTTTATAGAAACTATTGATCTCTTTTGCTTCACTTAGATTATTTTGAGAGTCTTAAATAGCATGGTAATTTGCTTAAATAACCCTAATATGCTAGGTATACAAGATTATAATAAAATTCTCTTATGAGTGTGTTGAATACCATGAGAAGTTTGATACTTGATAATTGTTTTGAGATATGGAGATGATGATATTAAAGTTGTGCTAGTTGAGTAATTGTGAATTCGAGAAATACTTGTGTTAAAGTTTGTGATTCACGTAGCATGCACGTATGGTGAACTGTTATGTGATGAAGTCGGAGCATGATTTATTTATCGATTGTCTTCCTTATGAGTGGCGGTCGGGGACGAGCGATGGTCTTTTCCTACCAATCTATCCCCCTAGGAGCATGCGCGTAATACTTTGCTTTGATAACTTGTAGATTTTTGCAATAAGTATGTGAGTTGTTTATGACTAATGTTGAGTCCATGGATCATATGCACTCTCACCCTTCCACCATTGCTAGCCTCTCTAATACCGCACACCTTTCGCTGGTATCATACTGATAACCCACAAGTATAGGGGATCGCAACAGCTTTCGAGGGTAGAGTATTCAACCCAAATTTATTGATTCGACACAAGGGGAGCCAAAGAATATTCTCAAGTATTAGTAGCTGAGTTGTCAATTCAACCACACCTGGAAACTTAGTATCTGCAGCAAAGTGTTTAGTAGAAAAGTAATATGATAGTGGTGGTAGCAGCAACAAAAGTAAAGACAACAAAAGTAATGTTTTTGGTATTTTGTAGTGATTGTAACAGTAGCGGCGGAAAGTAAATAAGCGAGAACCAGTATATGGAAAACTCGTAGGCACCGGATCAGTGATGGATAATTATGCCGGATGCGGTTCATCATGTAACAGTCATAACATAGGGTGACACAGAACTAGCTCCAATTCATCAATGTAATGTAGGCATGTATTCCGTATATAGTCATACGTGCTTATGGAAAAGAACTTGCATGACATCTTTTATCCTACCCTCCCGTGGCAGCGGGGTACTATTGGAAACTAAGAGATATTAAGGCCTCCTTTTAATAGAGAACCGGAACAAAGCATTAGCACATAGTGAATACATGAACTCCTCAAACTATGGTCATCACCGGTAGTGGTCCCGATTATTGTCACTTCGGGGTTGCCGGATCATAACACATAGTAGGTGACTATAGACTTGCAAGATCGGATCAAGAACTCACATATATTCATGAAAACATAATAGGTTCAGATCTGAAATCATGACACTCGGGCCCTAGTGACAAGCATTAAGCATAGCAAAGTCATAGCAACATCAATCTCAGAACATAGTGGATACTAGGGATCAAACCCTAACAAAACTAACTCGATTACATGATAAATCTCATCCAACCCATCACTGTCCAACAAGCCTACGATGAAATTACTCACACACGGCGGTGAGCATCATGAAATTGGTGATGGAGGATGGTTGATGATGACGACGGCGACGAATCCCCCTCTCTGGAGCCCCAAACAGACTCCAGATCAGCCCTCCCGAGAGGTTTTAGGGCTTGGCGGCGGCTCCATATCGTAAAACGTGATGATTTCTTCTCTCCAAAAGCAAATATATAGAGTTGGAGTTGGCGTCGGAGGGTTTCTAGGGGGCCCACGAGGTAGGGGGCGCGCCCTAGGGGGGGCCCACCCTCGTGAGAAGGGTGTGGGCCCCCTGGTCTTCATCTTTGGCGAGGATTTTTTATTGGTTTTTCTAAGATGTTCCGTGGAGTTTCAGGTCATTCCGAGAATATTTGTTTTCTGCACATAAAAGAACACCATGGTAATTCTGCTGAAAACAGCGTTAGTCCAGGTTAGTTCCATTCAAATCATACAAGTTAGAGTCCAAAACAAGGGTAAAAGTGTTTGGAAAAGTAGATACGACAGAGACGTATCAACTCCCCCAAGCTTAAACTCTTGCTTGTCCTCAAGCAATTCAGTTGACAAACTGAAAGAAAGAAAAACTTTTACAAACTCTGTTTGCTCTTGTTGTTGTAACTATGTCAAGCCAGCATTCAAGTTTTTAGCATAGATCATAACTAACCACATTTGCAATAATTCGTCTCACAATTACTCATATCAATAGCATAATCAACTAGCAAGCCATAATAATAAATCTCGGATGACAACACTTTCTCAAAACAATCATAATATGATATAACAAGATGGTATCTCGCTAGCCCTTTCTGAGACCGCAAAACATAAATGCAGAGCACCTTTAAAGATCAAGGACTGACTAGACATTGTAATTCATGGTAAAAGAGATCCAATCATAGTCGTACCCAATATAAATTAACAGTGATGAATGCAAATGACAGCTGTGCTCTCCAGCTAGTGCTTTTTAATAAGAGGGTGATGACTCAACATAAAAGTAAATGGATAGGCCCTTCGCAGAGGGAAGCAGGGATTCATAGAGGTGCCAGAGCTCGGTTTTGAAATAGAGATAAATTGTATTTTGAGCGGTATACTTTCATTGTCAATGTAACAACTAAGAGATGGCGATATCTTCCATGCTAAACACATTATAGGCAGTTCCCAAACAGAATGGTAAAGTTTATACTCCCCCTCCACCAACAAGCATCAATCCATGGCTTGCTCGATACAACGAGTGCCTCCAACATACATCAGGTCCCAGGGGGAGTTTCGTTTGCAATTAATTTTGATTTAGTTTGCATAAAGTATGGGACTGGGCATCCCGGTGACCAGCCATTTTCTCGTGAGTGAGGAGCAGAGTCCACTCCTCTTGAGAATAACCCGCCTAACACGGAAGATAAGGACAGCCTTTGTTGATACATGAGCTATTCAAGCATACAAAACAGAATGTTTATTTGAAGGTTTAGAGTTTGTCACATACAAATTTACTTGGAACGACAGGTAGATACCGCATATAGGAACGTATGGTGGACTCATCTGGAATAACTTTGGGGTTTAAGGGATTGGATGCACAAGTAGTATTCCCGCTTAGTACAAGTGAAGGCTAGCAAAAGACTGGGAAGCGACGAACTAGAGAGCGACAACAACCATGTACATGCATTAAAATTAATAAACATTGGATGCAAGCATGAGTAGGATATAATCCACCATGAACATAAATATCGTGAAGGCTATGTTGATTTGTTTCAACTACATGCGTGAACATGTGCCAAGTCAAGTCACTTAAATCATTCAAAAGAGGATACCACCCCATCATACCACATCATAATCATCTCAATAGCATGTTGGCATACAAGGTAAATCATTATAACTCATAGCTAATCAAGCATGGCACAAGCAACTATGATCTCTAATTGTCATTGCAAACATGTTTATTCATAATAAGCTGAATCAAGAATGAGGGACTCATCATATTTACAAAAACAAAAGAGGTCGAGTTCATACCAGCTTTTCTCATCTCAGTCAGTCCATCATATATCATCATAATTGCCTTTCACTTGCACAACCGAACGGTGTGAATAATAATAAGAGTGCACGTGCATTGGACTAAGCTGGAATCTGTGAGCATTCAATAAACAGGAGAAGAAAAGGCAATATGGGCTCTTGGTTAAATCAACAATAATTCATATAAGAGCCACTTCAACAATTTAACTATGGTCTTCTCCTACTGACCCCCAAAGAAAAGAAAAGAAATAAAACTATTTACACGGGAAAGCTCCCAACAAGCAAAAGAAGAACGGGAAATATTTTTGAGTTTTCTTTTTAATTATTACTACTACAGCAGAAAAATAAACTACTAGTAAATTTTTTTGGTTTTCATAAGGTTTAACAAACACACAAGAAGAAAGCAAGAAAAAGAAAATAAACTAGCATGGATATTACAGTGAAAAAGTATGAGCACCGACATCTAGCAATGAGTGTGTGTGAGCATAAATGTAATGTCGGTGAGAAAAACGTACTCCCCCAAGCTTAGGCTTTTGGCCTACGTTGGTCTATGGCCACGGCTGGCCTGGCGGATATCCATAATAATAGTTGTTGGGGTCGTACTATGATGAGGAGGAATAGTTGGGATCATACTGTGATGAAGAAGAAGACTCTGACTGCCACTGGCTGACAGTCATCTCTGGATCCCAAGAATAAACAGATTGTCGTGGAGGCTCATCTTGTGGTTCCTGTTCCAGGGCTGGTGCATGATTCTTGTAAGCTTGGACGGCAACCCACATAACGAGGTAGGGTCCTACAAAATTAAACAAAGAAGGAGCAGGCAGGGTAATAGTCTCAGGATGATGTTTGTTAAAGAGCAATTGATATTTAAGCTCTCCTGCCCTATTCTTAACAATAAAATCGTGTGCCACCATAATTTTATGATCTAGATAAACACGGGGCAGCACCTTTTCTTCCTTCTCAGCATGCCTAATAGGTATGTTAAAATGTGCAGCTAGGCATGTGGCATAGACGCCTCCAAAGATGGGACCCTTAGTACGGTTCATACTTAACCATCTAGCAATAATAACACCCATACTAAAAGTTTTATCACTGTATAAACCGTGGTGCAGAATAATTATATCAGGGATACTAAGCTTTCCACTGTTTCCGCGTCCAATTAAACAACGACTAGCAAATAATGCAAAGTAACGTAAAACAGGAAAATGTATGCTAGTGATTCGTGCATCGGAAACCTTTCTAGTTTCTCCTACAGTGATAGTATCAATAAACCTAGCCACATCATCGTGATGTGGTTCTTCTGTCTTGCCCTCAAAAGGGATTAAACAAATCCGACAGAAATCATAAAGTGACATCTCCTTATGCTCATCATATAAATGAAACTCCACCGTAGGTGGTGAGTTCCTAGAATGAAAATGAAAGTTTTGCACAAAAGTATTTGTGAGTAAGAGATACTGATCGCATTGGTCGTGGAGGAAAGCGGTGAGGCCTGCATTGTGAGCCAATTCATGAAAATCTTCATAGATACCGGCTGCTCTCAAGAAATCTTCAGAAGGCCATTCACACGCCCGAATCTCCGCGGTGCGTGGCAAATTATACTTAGGCTTCAGTGCCTTTTCCTTCGAGCTTTGGCTCGACGAGCCCCTCAAAAATCTCCTCATTATTTTTCTGAAACAATCTGAAATTTTTAGTAACTTCAAACAAAAATGAACCAACTTCAATAATATTGATAGCAACTACTCCTACAAGTGCCTAGAGCCTATATCAAGCATTAGAACTACTTGGAACCATATAAATTTGACATGCAAGCTCAAGAACATGGTCACCTATGCAGCACAAATTTGCAAAGAATAAAGCACTAGAACAAAAACTAATTGGACCAATGGAGGAGTCACATACCAAGGAACAATCTCCCCAAGGAGTTTTCCGAGAGGTGCTTTGAGCAAGGAGATCGAAAATCACAGCAAAAGTGGCTGGAACTCATGCTTGAGTTGGTTTTTCGGGTTTGTGTGAGACAGAGGAAGAAGATGGGTGCTGGGATAAGTGGAGGAGGGCCACCATGGGCCCACGAGGCAGGGGGGCGCGCCCTATGGGGGGGGCACCCACCACCCTCGTGGCCAGGTGGCAGCTCCTCCCGTGGTAATTTTTGCACAGTAAATCCTCAAATATTCCCGAAAAAATCATATTAAATTGGCATGGCATTTTGAGGACTTTTATTTTCGGGATATTTTTATATTGCACGGATAAGTCAGGAAACAGACAGAAAATACTATTTTTACTTTATTTAATATAAATAACAGAAAGTAAAAGTGGGGTACAGAAGGTTGTGCTTCTAGTTTCATCCATCTCATGCTCATCAAAAAGAATCCACTAACAAGGTTGATCAAGTCTTGTTAACAAACTCATTCCGATAATCATGAAACCGGAGAAATTTCGAATAACACTAAGTTACCTCAACGGGGATATGCACATCCCCAATAATAAGTATATCATATTTCTTCTTGACAGTAGGAAGAGGAAATTCAAAACCTCCAAATATAATCGATGGAAGTTTTCCAATAGAGTTGATACTATGAACTTGAGGTTGTTTCCTCGGAAAGTGTACCGTATGCTCATTACCATTAACATGAAAAGTGACATTGCCTTTGTTGCAATCAATAACAGCCCCTGCAGTATTAAGAAAGGTCTTCCAAGAATAATAGACATACTATCATCCTTGGGAATATTAAGTATAACAAAGTCCGTTAAAATAGTAACGTTTGCAACCACAACATGCACATCCTCACAAATACCGACAGGTATAGCAGTTGATTTATCAGCCATTTGCAAAGATATTTCAGTAGGTGTTAGCTTATTCAAGTCAAGTCTACGATATAAAGAGAGATGCATAACACTAACACCGGCTCCAAGATCACATAAAGCAGTTTTAATATAATTTCTTTTAATGGAGCAAGGTATAATAGGTACTCCGGGGTCTCCAAGTTTCTTTGGTATTCCACCCTTAAAAGTATAATTAGCAAGCATGGTGGAAATTTCAGCTTCCGGTATCTTTCTTTTATTAGTAATGACATCCTTCATATATTTAGCATAAGGATTTGTTTTGAGCACATTAGTTAATCTCATACGCAAAAAGATAGGCCTAATCATTTCAGCAAAGCGCTCAAAATCCTCATCATCCTTTTTCTTGGATGGTTTCGGAGGAAAAGGCATGGGTTTCTGAACCCAAGGTTCCCTTTCTTTACCATGTTTCCTAGCAACAAAGTCTCTTTTATCATAATGTTGATTCTTTAATTGTGGGTTATCAAGATCAACAACAGGTTCAATTTCTACATCATTATCATTACTAGGTTGAGCATCTTCATGAACATCATCATTAATATTTTTACTAGGTTCATGTTCATTACCAGATTGTGTTTCAGCATCAGACATAGATATATCATTTGGATTATTAGGTGGTTCAGCAATAGGTTCACTAGAAGTTTGCACAGTTCTATCATTTTTCTTCTTCTTCTTTTTAGAAGAACTAGGAACATCAATATTATTTCTTTGAGAATCTTGCTCGATTCTCTTAGGGTGGCCTTGAGGATACAAAGGTTCCTGAGTCATTCTACCAGTTCTAGTAGCCAATCTAACAACATAATCATTTTTCTTACTATTCATTTCATCACGCACTTCTTTTTGAGCCTTAAGTACTTGTTCTACTTGAGTGGTAACCATAGAAGCATGTTTGCTAACAAGTTTAAGTTCACCTTTAATATCAGCCATATAATCACCCAAGCATCTAATCATATAAGCATTTTCTTTTAATTGTCTACCAAAATAAGCATTGAAGTCGTCTTGCTTAAACATAAAGTTATCAAACTCATCCAAGCACTGGCTATCAATTTTAGTAGGAGGGACTTCAGCTTTATCATATCTATAGAGAGAATTTACCTTTACTACCTGTGTCGGGATATCGGGATCAGGAGGTTCTTCAGTAAATAAAGAATTGAGATCATATGTTTCTTCAATAGGCGGTGAATTAAGACCATGTATTTCTTCAATAGGAGGTAAATTCTTAACGTCTTCAGCTTTAATACCTTTTTCTTTCATAGATTTCTTTGCCTCTTGCATATCTTCGGGACTGAGAAATAGAACACCTCTCTTCTTCGGAGTTAGTTTAGGAATAGGCTCAGTAATTGGAGCAGGAGATGGCTCAGGAGCTGGCTCAGGAGGTGCCCAATTATTTTCATTTGTCAACATATTATTCAATAGAATTTCAGCTTCATCCGGTGTTCTTTCCCTGAAAAGAGAACCAGCACAACTATCCAGGTAATCTCTGGAAGCATCGGTTAGTCCATTATAAAAGATATCAACTATTTCAGGTTTTTTATGAGAATGATCAGGCAAAGCATTAAGTAACTTGATAAGCCTCCCCCAAGCTTGTGGGAGACTCTCTTCTTTAATTTTCACAAAGTTGTATATTTCCCTCATAGCAGCTTGTTTCCTATGAGCAGGGAAATATTTAGCAGAGAAGTAATAAATCATATCCTGGGGACTACACACACAACCAGGATCAAGAGAATTAAACCATATCTTAGCATCACCCTTTTAATGAGAACGGAAATATTTTGAGTATATAAAAGTAACGCGATCTCTCATCATTAGTGAACAGGGCAGCTATATCATTTAATTTAGTAAGATGTGCCACAACAGTTTCAGATTCATAGCCATAAAACGGATCAGATTCAACCAAAGTAATTATATCAGGATCAACAGAGAATTCATAATCCTTATCAGGAACACATATAGGTGAAGTAGCAAAAGCAGGGTCAGGTTTCATTTTATTTCTAAGTGATTCTTTGTTCCATTGAATTAATAACCTCTTAAGCTCATATCTATCTTTGCAAGCTAAAATAGCAGCAGAAGATTCTATATCAAAAAGATAGCCCTCATGGATAATAGTCATATTTTCATCATCACTATCATCATCGTATTTAGATTCAATAATTTCTTTTTCTCTAGCCCTAGCAATTTGTTCATCAAGAAATTCACTAAGAGGCACAGTAGTATCAGTCATAGAAGCAGTTTCATCATAAGTATCATGCATAGCAGAAGTGGCATCATCAATAACATGCGACATATCAGAACGAATAGCAGAAGCAGATGTAGGTGTCGCTAGCTTACTCATAACAGAAGGTGAATCAAGTGCAGAGCTAGATGGCAGTTCCTTACCTCCCCTCGTAGTTGAGGGATAGATCTTGGTTTTTGGATCTCTCAAGTTCTTCATAATGATAAGCAGATATAAATCCCAAGTGACTCAAAGAATAGAGCTATGCTCCCCGGCAACGGCGCCAGAAATTGGTCTTGATAACCCACAAGTATAGGGGATCGCAACAGCTTTCAAGGGTAGAGTATTCAACCCAAATTTATTGATCTGACACAAGGGGAGCCAAAGAATATTCTCAAGTATTAGTAGCTGAGTTGTCAATTCAACCACACCTGGAAACTTAGTATCTGCAGCAAAGTGTTTAGTAGCAAAGTAATATGATAGTGGTGGTAGCAGCAACAAAAGTAATGATTTTGGTATTTTGTAGTGATTGTAACAGTAGCAGCGGAAAGTAAATAAGCGAGAACCAGTATATGGAAAACTCGTAGGCACCGGATCAGTGATGGATAATTATGCCGGATGCGGTTCATCATGTAACAGTCATAACATAGGGTGACACAGAACTAGCTCCAATTCATCAATGTAATGTAGGCATGTATTCCGTATATAGTCACACGTGCTTATGGAAAAGAACTAGCATGACATCTTTTGTCCTACCCTCCCGTGGCAGCGGGGTCCTATTGGAAACTAAGGGATATTAAGGCCTCCTTTTAATAGAGAACCGGAACAAAGCATTAGCACATAGTGAATACATGAACTCCTCAAACTATGGTCATCACCGGGAGTGGTCCCGATTATTGTCACTTCGGGGTTGCCGGATCATAACACATAGTAGGTGACTATAGACTTGCAAGATCGGATCAAGAACTCACATATATTCATGAAAACGTAATAGGTTCAGATCTGAAATCATGGCACTCGGGCCCTAGTGACAAGCATTAAGCATAGCAAAGTCATAGCAACATCAATCTCAGAACATAGTGGATACTAGGGATCAAACCCTAACAAAACTAACTCGATTACATGATAAATCTCATCCAACCCATCACCGTCCAGCAAGCCTACGATGGAATTACTCACGCACGGCGGTGAGCATCATGAAATTGGTCATGGAGGATGGTTGATGATGATGACGACGATGAATCCCCCTCTCCGGAGCCCCGAACGGACTCCAGATCAGCCCTCCCGAGAGGTTTTAGGGCTTGGCGGCGGCTCCATATCGTAAAACGCGATGATTTCTTCTCTCTTATTTTTTTCTCTCTCCGAAAGCAAATATATAGAGTTGGAGTTGGCGTCGGAGGGTTTCCAGGGGGCTCACGAGGTAGGGGGTGCGCCCTAGGGGGGGGGGCGCCCCCCACCCTCGTGAGAAGGGTGTGGGCCCCCTGGTCTTCATCTTTGGTGAGGATTTTTTATTGTTTTTTCTAAGATGTTCCGTGGAGTTTGAGGTCATTCCGAGAATATTTGTTTTCTGCACATAAAATAACACCATGGTAATTCTGCTGAAAACAGCGTCAGTCCGGGTTAGTTCCATTCAAATCATACAAGTTAGAGTCCAAAACAAGGGCAAAAGTGTTTGGAAAAGTAGATACGACGGAGACATATCACATACACCCACCATATACCTTCCTCAAAACAGCCACCATACCTACCTATTATGGCATTTCCATAGCCATTCCGAGATATATTGCCATGCAACTTTCCACCATTCCGTTTATCATGACACGCTCCATCATTGTCATATTGCTTTGCATGATCATGTAGTTGACATTGTATTTGTGGCAAATCCACCGTTCATAATTCTTTTATACATGTCACTCATGAGTCATTGCATATCCCGGTACACCGCCAGAGGCATTCACATAGAGTCATATCTTGTTCTAAGTATCGAGTTGTAATTCTTGAGTTGTAAGAAAATAAAAGTGTGATGGTCATCATTATTAGAGCATTGTCCCAAGTGAGGAAAGGATGATGGAGACTATGATTCCCCCACAAGTCGGGATGAGACTCCGGACGAAAGAAAAGAGGCCATAAAAAAAGAGAAAAGGCCCAAATAAAAAAATGAGAGAAAAAGAGAGAAGGGACAATGCTACTATCATTTTACCACACTTGTGCTTCAAAGTAGCACCATGATCTTCATGATAGAGAGTCTCCTTTGTTACCACTTTCATATACTAGTGGGAATTTTTCATTACAGAACTTGGCTTGTATATTCTAATGATGGGCTGCCTCAAAATGCCCTAGGTCTTCGTGAGCAAGCAAGTTGGATGCACACCCACTTAGTTTCTTTTTGAGCTTTCATATGCTCATAGCTCTAGTGCATCCCTTGCATGGCAATCCCTACTCACTCACATTGATATCTATTGATGGGCATCTCCATAGCCCATTGATACACCTAGTCGATGTGAGACTATCTTCTCCTTTTTGCCTCCTCCACAACCACCATTCTATTCTACCTAAAGTGCTATATCCATGGCTCATGCTCATGTATTGCGTGAAAATTGAAAAAGTTTCGAAAATGTCAAAAGTATGAAACAATTGCTTGGCTTGTCATCGGGGTTGTGCATGATTTAAATACTTTGTGTGGTGAAGATAGAGCATAGCCAGACTATATGATTTTGTAGGGATAACTTTCTTTGGCAATGTTATTTTGAGAAGACATAATTGCTTAGTTAGTATGCTTTAAGTATTATTTCTATGTTAATATTAAACTTTTGTCTTGAATCTTTCGGATCTGAATATTCGTACCACTATTAAGAAGAATTACATTGAAAATATGCCAAGTAGCATTCCACATCAAAAATTCTGTTTTTATCATTTACCTACTCGAGGACGAGCAGGAATTAAGCTTGGGGATGCTTGATACGTCTCCAACGTATCTATAATTTTTGATTTCTCCATGCTATATTATCTACTATTTTGGACATTATTGGGCTTTATTATACACTTTTATATTATTTTTGGGACTAACCTACTAACCGGAGGCCCATCCCAGAATTGCTGTTTTTTTTGCCTATTTTAGGGTTTCAAAGAAAAGGAATATCAAATGGAGTCCAAACGGAATGAAACCTTCGGGAACGTGATTTTCTCAACGAACATGATCCAGGAGACTTGGACCCTACGTCAAGCAACCAACAGGGAGGCCACGAGGTAGGGGGGCGCGCCTACCCCCCCAGGCGCGCCCTCCACCCTTGTGGGCCCCCTGTTGCTCCACCGACGTATTTCTTCCTCCTATATATACCTACGTACCCCCAACGATCAGATACAGAGCCAAAACCCTAATTCCACCGTTGTAACTTTCTGTATCCACGAGATCCCATCTTGGGGCCTGTTCCGGAGCTCCGCTGGAGGGGGCATCGATCACGGAGGGCTTCTACATCAACACCATAGCCACTCCGATGAAGTGTGAGTAGTTTACCTCAGACCTTTTTGGATCTCAATACAAAGTTCTCCCCCTCTCTTGTGGAGATCTATTCGATGTAATCTTCTTTTGCGGTGTGTTTGTTGAGACCGATGAATTGTGGGTTTATGATCAAGTTTATCTATGAACAATATTTGAATCTTCTCTGAATTCTTTTATGTATGATTGGTTATCTTTGCAAGTCTCTTCAAATTATCAGTTTGGTTTGGCCTACTAGATTGATATTTCTTGCAATGGGAGAAGTGTTTAGCTTTGGGTTCAATCTTGCGGTGTCCTTTCCCAGTGACAGTAGGGGCAGCAAGGCACGTATTGTATTGTTGCCATCGAGGATAACAAGATGGGGTTTTTATCATATTGCATGAGTTTATCCCTCTACATCATGTCATCTTGCTTAAAGTGTTACTCTGTTCTCTTGAACTTAATACTCTAGATGCATGCTGGATAGCGGTCGATGTGTGGAGTAATAGTAGTAGATGCAGGCAGGAGTCGGTCTACTTGTCTTGGACGTGATGCCTATATACATGATCATACCTAGATATTCTCATAACTATGCTCAATTCTGTCAATTGCTCAATAGTAATTTGTTCACCCACCATAAAATACTTATGCTCTTGAGAGAAGCCACTAGTGAAACCTATGGCCCCTGGGTCTATCTTTATCATATTAATCTTCCAATACTTAGTTATTTTCATTGCTTTTATTTTACTTTGCATCTTTATCATAAAAATACCAAAAATATCATCTTATCATATCTATCAGATCTCACTCTCGTAAGTGACCGTGTAGGGATTGACAACCCCTTATCACGTTGGTTGCGAGGATTTATTTGTTTTGTGTAGGTGCGAGGGACTCGCGCGTAGCCTCCTACTGGATTGATACCTTGGTTCTCAAAAACTGAGGGAAATACTTACGCTACTTTTCTGCACCACCCTTTCCTCTTCAACAGAAAACCAACGCAAGTGCTCAAGAGGTAGCAGGCCTCATATGCAAACCTGCTACAACTTTAGCCAATTGCTAGTTTATGGTTATGAACGACGGCTTGGCAATAGCTCTGTTTGTTTGATTCTTGTTATAAGTATTACCATCACAAAAGTTTAACTATATGGTTGCTCTCAACATTTGAGCTTTTTTTTCTGGTCAGATCCTAAACAAGGAGTAGCGGAGAAAGAAGTCAGAAAGTTTACTAGAAAGGAGGCCTTGTGGGCAAGAGAAAATGAAAAACTACCATTGATCAGAATGCAATACAATAAATATCAGCAGCCAACTGGACCTTATGCAAAAGAATTCCCCGCAGTAGTGACAACACTTATTAGAACTAAGAAATTCCCTGTAAAATACACAGATTGGAGAGATGTCCCAGTTGAACACAAGGAAAAACTAATTGATGACTTATCTGCAATCTATGTAATGGATGAGTGCTTAAAGATGCGTACCTTGTAGACTGCTGCAAAGAAATGGAGATCTTTTAAAGCTGATATGAAAACAAAAGCTTTCAAAACTGATGACCCCTTGCAGATTTTTACAAAGGATGAACTACTTAGTTGCCATGATAAAAGAATTGATCCTGAACAATGGAAAATTCTAGTTGAGTATTGGTTATTTGAGAAAGGACAGCAGAGCAGTGAACGTGGCAAACAAAGTCGTTCTATGGTGGTAACACCTCATACAAATGGAAGCAAGAGCTTTGCCCGTGCAGGGTATGAATGGGCATGCAAATGACCTTTACTGTTTACTATAGTAATATTATATATCTAATGTAATGGGCATGGCTGAACTGTTTTCTCTACTGATGTAGGCTAAAGAGCATGGCTATGAGCCAACTAGATATGAATTATTTATGAAGACACATACTAAAGCAGATGGGGTTCCTCTAGATAAAGCTCTATAAAAAAATTGTAAGTATGCTTAATTTTCCAATTATGTGCACATATTGTCCTTGCCCAAATTGGTTATATATCACCAAGATTTTCTGAAGTTACAAATATTATGCTTTTGAGTAGACTGAACTTACAAATAAAGCCAAGGATCATCATGAATTGCTCGAAGTACCCATAGAGAAAGGTGATATGTTCTCTCATGTATTTGGTCATGATCCAAGGGGATATATTCGAGGAGTTGGTTTAGGACCAACTCCTGCTAGTCTGGGCATAGATGGGCATCGCAAGTATACATCCACAAGGGTACAAATGGCAAACCGTCGTAGTGAAAAAACAGAGGAGAAGAACAAATTACTAATAAATTGTCTAGGAGTACTTTTTGATTAGGTGAGAGATCTTAGGGAAAAGGTGGACAGTGGGTGAGGGAATCCTGGATTAGGGGGTGTCCGGATGGCCGGACTATACCTTCAGCCGGACTCCTAGACTATGAAGATACAAGATTGAAGACTTCGTCCCGTGTCCGGAAGGGACTTTCCTTGGTGTGGAAGGCAAGCTTGGCGATACGGATATGTAGATCTCCTACCATTGTAACCGACTTTGTGTAACCCTAACCCTCTCCGGTGTCTATATAAACCGGAGGGTTTTAGTCCATAGGACAACATACAGATCAACAATCATACCATAGGTTAGCTTCTAGGGTTTAGCCTCTCTGATCTCGTGGTAGATCTACTCTTGTACTACCCATATCATCAATATTAATCAAGCAGGACGTAGGGTTTTACCTCCATCAAGAGGGCCCGAACCTGGGTAAAACTTCGTGTCCCTTGCCTCCTGTTACCATCCGGCCTAGACGCACAGTTCGGGACCCCCTACCCGAGATCCGCCGGATTTGACACCGACATTGGTGCTTTCATTGAGAGTTCCTCTGTGTCGTCGCCATCAGGAAGGATGCCTTGCCCCGTCTTTAAAGACGGCACCATTGCTAAGGGAGCTTTGGCTGTCGGCCAAACCCTCCGGCTAGGTGGTTTTCTTATGACCTCCTGTTCGGCTTCTGCGCCGATGATGACCTCTCGAGCCATCGAAAACAACCTTCATGTCAGCTCGGAACTCGCCGAGCAGTTAGATCCAATGGAGCTCTCCTCCATAAAGGAGCTCTTGGATCGCATCGCCGCCCTGGGAGTCGCTACGGATTATGACCAGATTGGGCCTAAGCCCGATCTGAGAGAGATTAACTCTCCCCATGTCACCCATCACATTGCCGTGGTAGAGGGACAGTGCGGCGACCCCTCATCTATCTTAAGGACTAGCTACGTCCGGATTCCCGATCCCTCCAAGCCGGATACCCGCGGAGGGGAGGATATCACTCAAGACCTGAACTTAGAGTCAGACGACGGACTGGATTCATTGGACAACATCCAGGAATCCAAATTTTCGAGTTCGGAAATTCCTCGGCCTCTGAGCCTCAGATGGGGTGAGGCTTCGAATTTAATTCCACCCACCCACCCGAACATAAGCGATCTATCCCAAATCAGGCAAGAGCCCGAAGAAACAGTACATCATTACTGGGCCAGATTCCTCCTGGGTAGGAACAGGATAAGGGACTGCCGCGAGGAAGACGCAATCTCACTCTTCTGCAATAATTGCACGGACAAGGGAATCCTCAACGCCATAAGTCGCCGTGATATTACATGCTTCGCTGACTTGGCATCCATTGTACGAAAGTACTATGCGATGGAAAGCGCCTGGAAAACCAAAGTAAAATTTTGGGACGATCCGGCCCTGAATACAAACCCAGTCCGAAATAAAAGGGTGCATCATCGCCAGACACCCGGGTCAAACACCAAAAAGCAAAAACCCTTTACAGGGCATGGAACCGTATTGGAAGGATGGCTTAATGGACCCTGTAAAATTCACAGTACAGAGGACGCCACACCAACTCACAGCCTTAGAGCATGTTGGATACTCCGGCAGGTGGCCAAAATTGGAGAAGATCTCCTAATTCCGGAGACCACAGAAAGCCACCCCAGAGACACCGATACGGTATTAATAGTCTTCGAGACTTTCGCATCAAATAACATGCGAAAAAGGACACTCCGCAGCCTTGCCGAAGTCTACCAAGTAGCAACAATAAACTCATGGAGTGACACGGCTATTACCTTTAACGCCAGCGATGAACCTAAATTTCGAACAGCCCGAGTACCAGCCGCACTGGTCCTCAGTCCAATAGTGGACGGTTTTTGTCTTACCAAGGTACTCATGGACGGCAGCAGCGGATTGAACCTCATTTATGAGGAAACCCTACAAAAAATGGAAATAGACTGGAACCGCATTGAGCGAAGCAGCACAACCTTTAGAGGAATAATCCCCAGTCGGGAAGCGCGTCGTACAGGAAAAATCACACTAGATGTGGTGTTCGACACGCTGGATAATTACAGGTTCGAAGAGGTCACGTTCCATGTGGCTCTGTTCAGCAGCGGTTATCACGCTCTGCTAGGGCGGGAAGCGTTTACAATCTTCCAAGCAATACCCCATTACGGGTACATGAAGCTCAAGATGCCCGGGCCCAACGGGATCATCACTCTCGCTAGTGATCCGGACATAGCACTCCGCGCCGAAAACAAGACAGCTGCACTGGCCCTCGAGGCACTATCCGAAGCCCTAGCGGCTGAGGAACTGACTGCGCTGCGCTCCATGGTCAATAGGGACGATGTGGTACTCGACAAAAGATCCAAGTCCACCTCCTTTAAACCGGCGGACGAAATAGTCAAATTCCAGGTCCATCCAACGGACCCCAATAAAACAGCTTCCATCGAGGCACAGTTAAACCCTGACGTAGATGCTGCACTGCGAGAGTTCCTACGAGAGAACTGGGACATTTTCGCCTGGCACCCTTCAGACATGCCAGGAATCCCACGCAGGCTAGCCGAGCACAGCCTAAATATCCAAAAAGGATTCAAACCTGTCAAGCAAGCTCTTCGGCGTTTTTCCGAACCTAAGAGACAGGCCATGGGAGAGGAGCTAGCAAAGCTGTTGGAGGCCGGATTCATCAGAGATATAAAACATCCGGACTGGCTAGCAAACCTGGTGATGGTACCAAAGAAGGACAAATCCTGGCGCCTGTGCGTTGATTTTAAAGACCTTAACAAGGCTTGCCCAAAGGATCCCTTCCCCCTCCCCCGCATCGATCAAATTATCGATGCTACCGCAGGACACGATTCGTTGTGTTTCCTCGACGCATATTCCGGCTACCATCAAATCAAGATGGCAGAATCAAACCAAGCCGCAACGGCATTTATCACACCATACGGCCCATTCTGCTTCAACACAATGCCCTTCGGGCTCAAAAACGCCGGCGCAACATATCAGCGCATGATTCAGACATGTCTGGCAAACCAGATCGGCAAAATAGTGGAGGCATATGTAGATGATGTGGTCGTCAAAACAAGACATGTCGAATCTCTAGTAGACGACTTGAGGCTCACATTTGATAACCTCCGAACATACGACATCAAGCTCAACCCGGAAAAATGCGTTTTCGGCGTCCCAGCCGGAAAGCTCTTGGGCTTCATTGTATCCGGTAGAGGAATTGAAGCAAATCCAGCCAAGATCCGAGCTCTGTCACAATTGGATATCCCAAAGGACCTCAAACAAATACAAAAGTTAACCGGATGCGTGGCGGCTCTAAGCCGCTTTATCTCCCGCTTGGGAGAAAAGGCCCTACCCCTTTACCGCCTCCTTCGGCGCACCGAACACTTTGAATGGATGGATGCAGCCACGGCCGGACTCGACAAAATAAAAGCCATATTGGCAACAAACCTAGTCCTGGCCGCGCCAAACATTGGCGAACCAATGCTATTGTACGTTGTAGCAACACATCAGGTGGTAAGCGTAGTGCTCGTCGTCGAACGAGAAACGGACGGACACAAATTCCCCCTTCAAAAGCCGGTCTATTATGTGTCCACTGTCCTCACTCCGTGCAAATCACGGTACCCGCATTATCAAAAGATTGCTTACGCGGTATTCATGGCATCCCGGAAGCTACGACACTATTTTCAAGAGTGTTCAATAATAGTAGCCTCGGAAGTACCACTTAACGATATTATAAACAACCGTGACGCAACAGGCCGGATTGCAAAATGGGCCATTGAGCTCCTCCTGTTCGACATAACTTATAAGCCACGACGAGCCATAAAGTCGCAAGTTTTGGCCGACTTCGTCGCAGAATGGACGGAGGCCGAACTCCCTAAAGAGTACGGCACATATTCAAATTGGATCATGCATTTCGACGGCTCGAAGATGTTGGCCGGACTATGGGCTGGCACCGTTTTGACGTCCCCCACAGGAGACACAGTTCAATACGTACTCCAGATTATGTACAAAGACTCCAACAATGCAGCCGAATATGAGGCCCTTTTACATGGTCTCCGGATGGCAGTATCCATGGGCATTCAACGCCTAGAGGTGCGCGGGGACTCGAACCTCGCAATATCCCAAACAAATGGAGATTTCGATGCCAAGGATCCAAAAATGGCAGCTTACTACAACGCCGTCCTAAAAATGTCAGCTTGGTTCGAAGCTCTTGAATTTCACCATATAGCCCGGGAAAATAATCAGGCGGCAGATGTCCTGGCACGCATCGGCGCAAAACGCGATGTAGTCCCCCCAACATCTTCTTGGAAAGGCTTTTCAAGCCATCCGTAGTATGGGAAGGGGAGCCGAACAATAACAGCCCGGATCCAACCGCACTGCCCGACACCGAACATTCTGACACAATCGGAGGCTTTGCCGATGAAATAACACCTTCAGCCCACGTAATAATGGCTGTCATCGCCCCGTGGACAGAACCATTCCTCGCCTACCTTACTAGGCAGGAACTCCCCGAGGACCAAAATGAGGCACGCTGCATAGTGCGGCGATCCAAAGCCTACAAAGTCCACGAGGGAGAGCTTTATAAGAAAAGCACTACCGGAGTCCTTCAAAGGTGCATCTCCGAAGAGGAAGGGCGGAACCTCCTGGCTGAAATTCATGCCGGACTCAGCGGTCATCACGCTGCAGCTCGGTCCCTTGTAAGCAAGGCCTTCCGTACAGGTTTTTATTGGCCGACGGCCCGGTCAGACGCCCAAGACTTAGTCCAACGATGCGCCGGTTGCCAGCTCTTTGCAAACCAAAGCCATATGCCATCCACCGCCCTCCAAACTATCCCCATCACTTGGCCCTTCACGGTCTGGGGGCTTGACATGGTTGGACCCCTTAAAGGCGGAACCCACAAGCAAAAATACTTACTGGTCATGGTGGATAAGTTCACCAAGTGGATAGAAGCCAAGCCTGTTAAGACGGCCGAATCCGGACCGGTGATAGACTTTATATCCGGGGTTGTACACCGTTACGGCGTCCCCCACAACACCATCACTGATAACGGCACGAACTTTACGGCCGACGAGGTAAAACTCTGGTGCCAAAACATGGGCATCAAGCTCGATTATGCTTCCATCTATCACCCACAAACTAACGGCCAGGTCGAACATGCAAATGGTCTTATCATGAGCGGAATCAAACCCAGATTAGTGCGCTCCCTCAAAGAATCTAACACGCACTGGGTAGAGGAGCTCGACTTCGTACTCTGGGGGCTGCAGACCACGCCGAATCGCACCACCGGATACACACCATTCTTTATGGTGTACGACGCAGAGGCAGTTTTGCCCGGCGACATAATTCATGACCCACCTCGAGTGCGCATGTACGAAGAAAGAGAAGCCGAGCTCGATCGGCAGGACAGTTTGGATGTATTGGAGGAGGAGCGCGATGTGGCAAAAGCCCGTTCTGCATTCTATCAACAGCAGGCTCGAAGATACCAAAGCAGAGAAGTACGGGCCAAAAATTACAACATTGGTGAATTAGTTCTACGCCTACCGAACAAGAAAAAGGACAAACTCAAGCCCAAGTGGGAAGGTCCCTTCATAATTGACCAAGTCCTGACTGGTGGAGCGTACCGCCTACGCGATGCATCGGATAACCGACTCGAGCCGAACCCATGGAACGCAGCCCGTCTTTGAAGACTCTATGCCTAGCGCCGGACTCTGTGTTCATCTCCTTCATCTGTCCATTTTTTATATACTATCTGTCTTACATTTCTCTCCTTCTCCCCTTCCTTTCTCTTATAGCCTTTGAAGGCTCATCAACTGACGTGCTATTCACACTCATTAAACCTGGGGGCTTCTTTTAACAGAAGCTTATTTATACGGGCTTCATGCCCAACACATGTGTTACACTTCCGCATGTACCTTTTATTTCACCATTATATGCATCGATATGACTTAAGTTTTGGCCAAGCTGGGTTGCCTGGCTCCTGTGCTTACCCCTACGTTCCCGATTATTCGGCTAGGCGGTAAAGGGAGCACCTCTGCGATTGTTACTGCCGGATCTGCCGGATGTGTACCTCAGACTGGGTGAAGCCGAAAGCTAGCATTCTTAAGGGAATATTCGGTCAGTGACCTAAAAGATGATCTTTTCACTTATTTATTTATGTGCCCCCAGAGGCTTTTTCCTGCGTCTTTCTCGCAGAATGGGCATGCACTTTAGGGCATGCCTCCCAGGGAAAGGAACCCCTAACGGAACTATTCTCCCTGGAAGATGTTTCTTACTAACCATGTAATATAACATAACTAGTCGGGCACTTGTCTGTTCACGCACTAATGACCCCTACGCCTGGTCTCCATGCATTCCCCGGTTCTTATATAACCGCATGGGAATTCGGACACACTCCGGACCGTCAGGTCCCGAGGCTGAAGCGAAAAGGTCGGCCATGACAAACGATCTACAATCCGGCTAGAAGGCATTATAAATGTCAATTAAATTACATAGTCATTCTGACTGATTGTATTCCTCTTCAATACCATCTAATAGGCTGTCTAATTTATAGTCCTGCTGGGAATACTTTGCGGCCAATTCTACTTGGCCGTATACTAAGCTTACAGGGATCTCCTTCCCATCGGGCCCCACAAGACCGACCTCGCCCATGCGGTTGGGGTCAGCCTTTGTGTACCGCGTCTTCACCATGGCCCAGGCCTCCCTAGCGCCTTGACGGCAGGCCGATATCTTCCACAATCGGAAGTGCCACCGTGCTCCCTTTAGCTTCTCCGCAAGCTCTCCAAGACCTTCGGGCATGGAGATGGATGGCCACAGGGCCTGGGCGACGCCTTGCATTGCCTGCCGAACTCGCTCGAGCAGTTGCGAGAGCTCGGGAAGAAGGTCACCCATAGAACTGGGCATCTCCTCTGCAGGACGACCTGTTAGCACACCTACAGACATTACTCTGTTACTCGACTTCCCCGCCGAACTTTTTTCAAAAGGTTCGCTCAAGCACTTACTAAATATGCCGCGCCGAAGCCGCTGATTCTCCTTAACGGAGTCTGACAGCTGGGCACGAACATCTTTCAGTTTGACGCCCTGCTTGGTGTTGGCATCTTGGAGATCGTTCTTCTCCTGCCTCACCTTTGTCAGCACCTTCTCACCAGCCTTCAGCTGGCGTAGGAGGTGTTGCCTTTCCGGATTCAATCCGGCGCCATCTGCAATTTCATTTGTCAGATTCGCACCCATGCTGTGCTGCGTCAAGTACTTATCTTTCGAAGTGTATATTACCAGAGGGGGTCTCCTTGGGCTCCCCTGCCGCGGCTAGTGCGGCCTCAAGTTGGGCTTTGCACTCTTCCAGCTCCTTGGACAGTAGGGAATTCTTTTTTGTAAGAACCTGCATAACAAATGATCCTTAAATCAGTTATTCTAACCGTTTCAAGTCTCGGGGGCTACTGGTATATATATATATAATTACCAAAATTTTCTTACCCGTATGTGTTTTACATATTGCTCCATGGCTCTGGCTAGACCATTGTGAGCGGCACGGAGGTACGCATCTCCCGAATTGAAGGCATCTAATGCCTCTCGGGAGAAACAAGCGTCATGAAGAATTGTCCGGCGACGCCTGTGGTTCATGGCACTCTCCACCTCAGAGTTGGTGGCAGACAACCTGTCCACATCCTCCGTCAGAGGAGCGTCTGGTGCACGCCTTGTGTTCGCCTCCGCCTCCGGACCAGGCTTTGGAGCCTGGCTGGTGGAGGCGCGATTGGCAGCCTCTCCGGATATAGTCCGGCGAGGTCTCTTTGTCCTGAAGAGAGCACGAGTGTTAATATGCCTTGAAGGTATAACACCTGGGATAAGGGGGCGCGCCATACCTTTGCGCTGACGCCTCGGTCCGGACTGCACCTCTTTTCTGCCCACGGGCCCCTGCGGCCCCTCGTTGGCTTGTCGCCGCAGGTTCGGCCTCCCGTCTCAAAAACCTCCCCTGCAAAGCTCAGTTGTAATCAGGAAACTGAAAACGCGAGAGGGTGGACCCCTATTCGGGGGACTGGGACTTCGATCTCAGTTACCTGGGAGGCCGGGATTAGCCCTGGGTAATCGGCCGTAATGGCCACCAAGGCGTTGTGCTTGCTCAATTGATGGAACACTCCATCAATCAGATGCACAGATAAGTCCGGATCCTCTTGAGAGGCCGGGTCGAGGGACCGTCCTGGGTCCTCGGGTTGTGGGGGAGGGCTGTTTATTTCTTTAACAGCCTGGCGCAGTTCCTGCGTTGAAGTCGTTATACTGAATATTTAACAACGGGAATATAAAACGAATGAGCAGGTAAATGTGGTCACTTACCCAGCTTGGGGGATTGTACATAGAAAATCCACCCTTTGGGTCGACGCGGAGAAATTCCTCCTCTTCTCCCTTGTATAAAGCGGACAAGGTCTTTGTTAGAGCCACAGCCGAATCCGGCCCCTTACGGCCGTAGCGGGTGGCGTCGTCCTCCCCGTTGAAGTCACACATGGGGTGGCCTCTGTACTGTAGCGGCTGCACCCCTCGCATGATGCATGCGGCCATGACCCCAATCATGGTCAGTCCGGAATGAGCTAACAGTCTTATCCGGCCCATCAGGTAACGAACGTCCTTGTCACTTTCCCTCTGAGGGCTCCGTGGACGCCAACTTAGGCGCTTCTTTAGTGGAGCACTGTCGAACTCAGGGAGGCCGGTCCGGACAGGATCCGGCAGCGGGACGTCCTCTATGTAAAGCCATTCCAAAGGCCAGTCCTCGGACGCCTTCTTCGGGGTTCCGGATAGATATCCGGTCCCGGCGATGCGCCACACTTCGGCTCCGCCCACTTGATATATTGACCCCTTCTGAGAACGGGGCACAAGGCAGAATAGCTCTTTCCACAGCCCGAAATGAGCCTCAACACCCAAGAACAGCTCACAGAGGGCTACGAAGCCCGCGATATGCAATACGGAGGCAGGCGTAAGATTGTGTAGCTGGAGGCCATAGAACTCCAGGAGCCCCCGGAGAAACGGATGGATTGGAAATCTGAGCCCTCTTATTAAATAAGGGACAAGGCATATCCGCTCTCCTTTGGAGGGATTAGGGGCACTCTCCGCTTGCTCTCCGCCATTATAGATGGCAAGACCGGCTCGAACCGGGACCATATAGGACGGGGGGAGAAATCCCTTGGTCTGGAGCGTCACTAGCTCGCTATGCGGGATAGAGCATCTCTCCCAAAATCCAGGCTGAGGGCTGGAAGGGCGAAAGGAGGAGTTGCGACGGCTGGCCATGGTGGAATGGACCTTTGTTGGATGCGCTCTGATGAACACTCGCGAAGGGGAGAAGGTGTGGTTTGGATCTAAATCCTCGTCCCCTTAAATGGGCGGCTCATTTACGCGGCTAGGGGTGTGGATGTAAAAACACTCAGACTTTTCATATTCGTTTGACACGTGGAAGACGGCCATTATTTGGCGTAGAAGCCAAGGAGCGCAACATTCACAAGAAGCCGGACTTTATTCAACAGGTACACGGAATTTGGAGGAGAACCCTCCTTGCAATGCCGAAGACAATCTGCGCGCCGGACTCATCGTCATTGAAGCCTGGTTGGGGGGCTACTGAGGGAGTCCTGGATTAGGGGGTGTTCGGATGGCCGGACTATACCTTCAGCCGGACTCCTGGACTATGAAGATACAAGATTGAAGACTTCGTCCCATGTCCGGAAGGGACTTTCCTTGGCGATACGGATATGTAGATCTCCTACCATTGTAACCGACTTTGTGTAACCCTAACCCTCTCCGATGTCTATATAAACCGGAGGGTTTTAGTCCATAGGACAACATACAGATCAACAATCATACCATAGGCTAGCTTTTAGGGTTTAGCCTCTCTGATCTCGTGGTAGATCTACTCTTGTACTACCCATATCATCAATATTAATCAAGCAGGACGTAGGGTTTTACCTCCATCAAGAGGGCCCGAACCTGGGTAAAACTTCATGTCCCTTGCCTCCTGTTACCATCCGGCCTAGACGCACAGTTCGGGACCCCCTACCTGAGATCCGCCGGTTTTGACACCGACAGTGGGCAAGGACGGCAAGTTGATGATGATGTAGTTGAACGTGTGTCCAATCATACACCTGAACATGGATCAAATCCTACACTAGCCATGGTATTGTTTGAAAACCATTATTCCTGCTATATATTTAACATTGTTCAATGGCTTACTAATTTTCTCAAATGTGTATTTAGACTAGAGGAGCTGCTAACGAGCATAGTGATCAAAATCTGCGTGAGGATGCCATCAATAGTCCTAATGTTGAAGTGGTATGATTTCATGATTGTTTAATGGTGGATTTCTCCTTCATTATTGTAACTTGTTGATGAATTGATTTATGAAAATGTAGATAATGCCTTTGAGAGGAAGAGCTTTGCTCCAACCTACAAGAAGACATGATGGGGTATTTCAACTACTTCCTCTCTATTCGTGACTTTCTAATTAGCATAGCATAGTACCATTTTATTCATGCAGTGAAGTATAACATTACGCCACACTATTACTGGGTGGGAAATAAGTTATTCTACTGTCTGTTGAGAGGCCCCATGATAGACCCGCGGCTAAGGCTACTCTTCAAACAACTAATCCAGAAGCACGTGTGTGTGTGTGGGGGGGGGGGTTCTCTGTTAGGTGGTGAGTACCATGAAGTTGTTGTCAATAGTGTGATCAAAGGTAGTCATGTACTTCCAAGGCAGCATGGAAAACTGAAGACACTCACAGATTGCGTTGGGAAGTCCATAGCTTGGGCACATCTAAATGTATATACTAGATACTTTGGTTGTTTTGATACTCGATGCACACATGATTCATTAGTTGTCCTTTTTGTTTCAGATAGTAAATGAAGAAATGGCAGCAAAACCATCTAAGGTTTGGCATCTTCAACATGGCATGACCTTTCCAGTTGCTGGTAGTGTTCTGAGTGCAAATAAATATTGTCCTTGCTGAATTATGAACTAGTACAACTAGCCATTGACGAGGACATGAAGAGGCCAGCAGCTTTGCCTTACTAGATACACATGGTCTGTTGTAGTGGAACCATTTTGTTGCTTAGCTTTATATATGCTTACTATATACACATGGTATGTTGTACTAGAAGCAATTTGTTATTAAGCTTTAGGTATCTGCCACTGATGGCTACTTTATTTGGTGAACTTGTAGAATGAATCTGATTTTTTTTCTAGTATTCTTGTAATGTAGATGAATAGGATAAGGTAGCATTTACCAGCAAAGAACAAAAATATATAGCATGTGCCATATTTTCTCCACTTTACTTTGTAGTAATTAACATAACATGGTCAAAATTCTTACCAGGTGACCATTGATGGAAATCTTCCTGTGCCTCTTGTTGTTGAAGTGTTCAAGTGCCCAAGGGAGAAGACCAAAAGCGATGCATCGCTTTTATGTTGCGTGTCTCATCAAGGGTAGATCATGTCATGGAACTTGTCTTTTGGCAATGACAGGGAGTAGTGTCATCTAGGACTGGTAGAGCATTATCTACTGGAACATGTTTGGGCATATGTTGTAACATAACTTATATATCTATCTCATTTATGAACTTTTATGGATGTGGTATGTATGCGAACTTAATCATATTTGTGAACCATTGCTAAGTTCTGTATGAACTTTGTAATGTAATAAGCAAATATTGTGGATTCTATCACATTTTGTGCCGTGGTGACAAAAATTGATGCTTATTTCTAAGCAAAATTGTGTATCAGCCTATCAGTTGATTGGTGACATGTAGTGTGTTGGCAAATAGAGGATCCAAGCACATAGTCTGTCGGCAAGTAAAATGTATGCATACGTATGGCGTGTTGGCAAATACAAGATTTTATTAACGCCCTGTGTGTTGATAAAGCCCATGAACTGTTGACGCACCATGTGTCAGCAAGCACTAGAATTGCTGGCGGTCATGTCTGTCAGCAAGCCCAAGAACTGCAGACGCGTTGTCTGTCAGCAAGGGAAAGAACTTCTGACGACTAGTTTTTCAGCAAATACTTACAATTGCTGACACACTATATGCCACCAAGAGCAGAGCTTTGCTAACACACAGTGTGTCAGTAAGCGATATGTCTGTCAGTAAATACTTTTGCCTACGGCCAGGTTGCCGACAGTAGACAGTAGACAGACAGTATGTCGGTAAAGGACTATACAGACATCAAGTCTGTCGCAAATGCCGCTTTTGCTGACACACACATCCATTAGCTATAGTGGATCGTGGTGTAGTGAAGGTTTTTTTAAGTTTTATGTGGATGAAGTGTTCGAAGATCGAGGAGTTATCGATATGAGAAGAATAAGGAGAGGCAAGTGTCGATGTCAAAACCGGCCGATCTCGGGTAGGGGGTCCCGAACTGTGCGTCTGAGGGTCGAAGGTAACAAGGGACACAGAGAACACGATGTTTACCCAGGTTCGGGCCCTCTTAATGGAGGTAAAACCCTACGTCCTGCTTGATTGTATTTGATGAGTATACGGGTTACAAGAGTCGATTTACCTTGAGATCATAATGGCTAGAACCCTAGATGTCTAGCCTATATGAATTCTGATGCCCTCTACAGATTAAACCCTCTGGTTTATATAGACACCGGAGGGGCCTAGGGTTGTCCAGAGTCGGCTTGCAGAAGAAGGAAATTATACATCCGGACACCAATCTTGCCGTCCATGCATAGGAGAGTCCTATCCAGACACGGGGGAAGGTCTTCTACCTTGTATCTTCATGGCCCATCAGTCTGGCCCATATTACCTAGCCCGGACACCCGAGGACCCCCTAATCATGCACTCCCTCAGTAGCCCCTGAACCAATCTTCAATGACGATATGTTCGGTACACAGCTTGTCTTCGACATTGCAAGGCCGGTTCCTCCTCCCAAATACTTCAAAGCAATCTTCTGAATAAACGAACTGTATCCGGCTCTGCATGATAGTCACAACCCTCAACCACGAAGGCAAAAATATTTAATCAAAATAATGCCTGTCAACTGACAACTTTTCGGCAAAACGCCACATCTGGCCTCTTTAACATTTCGAATCGTTTTCGCCTCCCGCTTCGCGTCTCGAGGCACGACCTCTATTGACACATCTTGTCAAAACAGAGATCGTGTCCACTTATCGCGGGATCCTCAGTAATACGGGTGTGGGTAATCCAACCGTGCCATTCGCACGACCCCTTGGGAACAAGCAAGTTTTAAGGCTAGAGGTGGGGGCGCTTGATATTCACTGCATATATAAGTGGATAAAGATCCCTTTTTCCTCCCCACGCCTTCTTCGTTCTCCCGCTTCCCATCCTTAAGCTCCAGCGCTCAAGCTTCAATCTTTCCCACCGCCACCAACCTCTCTAGCCATGTCTGGATCCGGCTCAAAGGGCAAGTGGGAGACCTCCTCCGTCACGGAGAAGGATGTTAAGGATCTCTGAGAGGCGGGGTACCTGTCTGCGGACATCGCACACAGGCTCCATTCCAAGAAGCAGGTTATCCCAACCCCGGAGCCCGGTGAAAGGGTTTCTCCCTCACTTCCTTCACCGACTAGGGTTTCCCATCCATCCCTTTGTCTGCCTCATGTTCTACTACGGGCTAGACTTCCATGATCTAGCCCCAAATTCTATCCTCATCATCTCGGCGTTCATCGTCGTGTGCGAGGCGCTACTCCGCATCCCCCACACTTCGGCCTATGGCTAAAAGTCTTCAATGTGAAGCCAAAGGTGGTCGACGGGCCGCATGCGGACTGCGGCGGCGCCATGGTGAGCAAGCTCCCCAACACCACGTGGCCTAAAGGGGCTTTCGTGGAGACCGTCAAGGTGTGGCAGCAGGAGTCGTTGTACATCACCGAACCCTGCGGCGCCAGATGGGCAGCCACTCCTGAGTTTAGATCCGGACCCCCTATGTGGATCGCGTCATGGACCAACAAGGTTCTGGACTAGGGGTCAACCGCAGAAGTGCTGATGCTGCAAAAGCGCATCAAAAACATGATAAGCAAGAACACCAGTCTCACTGACGTGATTTAGGTGATGCTCTTCCGCCGGATCCTCCCCTGCCAGCTCCGGCCTCTCCATATGTGGGAGTTCAATCCGGAAGGTCCCCGGACCCTGCAGCGCTTCTTTGGCACAACACACGAATAGATCTGGAAGCTGCTCTTCAAGTCCCAGAAGACGTGGCCGAAGAAGACCGATGACATCGGCCTTGACAGCGAGAATCCGGCCACTCCGGTAAGTGTATTATTCCCAAACATACCTATGGTCCATAAATCCTTAGGCGTAATGAGTTTTCCATCTTATGTATAGGGCTGGATAGCAAAGGTGGAGCAGATCAAGTGTCTGGCTCCATTGCCTAAAGATCCGCCCACTCCCCAGCTAACGAAGATGCTGGTCCCAGTGCCCTATCAGGCACCAGAGAAGAAGGGCAAGGAGGCCAAGGGCGGCCCTCGCTGTAAGGGTACTTTGGACGCGGTGTCAGGAGAAACCGAAATCCCCTCCTCCCACGAGGGAGATGAAGACGAAGAGGAGGAGGAGGAGGCAGAAAGTGACTCTCCCCTCAAGGGGAGAAAAAAGAAAAGGGCAGCCTCCACAGACCCGGAGGAGGGGGTGTCCAAGAGGGGGAATATAACCCTCTCGGATGGTTCGGATCCGGATGCCGGAAACATCCCCAAGAGGCACCCTAGGGCGAAGCCCCTGGCCGAATCGTAAGTACCAAAGGATTCAGTACAAGTATTCAGCCTTCTATGCTTTTTATATAACATGTTATGTTGTGTGTATTTCAGCCCTGCTCGCGACCTCCGCAACCCTCCATTATCTGAGGGGAGTTCTATGCCACTCGAGATGGCAGAGAGCGAGATGCCTCCGCGAGCTTCTCCGCCTACCGCCGTGGATGACACCGAGGTGTTGTCTCGAAGGACCTCTCCAGGCCGCAGAGGGGTGAGTGAGGCTGCCGCGATGGCACCCGAGGGTGAGGCCTCGGCTACCGAGAACATGGGGGGTGCAACCCCCATGGAGACCGACGGTAGGGGCCCTGACCAGTTCGGCTCCCAGCCGAACACTATTCCGGAGACCCATCTGGCTCCGAAATCGAGCGAGCAACCCCCTTCGAAGGAGGGGGGAGCGTCGGCTCCGACGGTGACCTCCACCAATTCGGAGGCGCCGAATACTCTGGTGGAGGCACTGCAATGTGCCGCCATCATGGAGGAGCACCACACCCTGACGGGTGTGGTGGTTGAGAAGGTTCAGTCCGCAAAGAGCGGGCTGAATGAAGCCTTCACCAGCTCGCTAACAGGCTTCGAGGAATGCGATGTAATATTCTTAGACGCTTTTCATATGAAGCAAATATGCTTGTATATAGATAGTATCCCTTGAGACTCTGTTCGGTTTTGAAAAAGGCCGAACAGAGGATCGAGTAGTGATCGCAGGAGGTGGCATACTTGTCTATTGGATGACATGCTTCCCTATTGGTGGCGACCGCCCAGGCCGCTGAAGTTTCCGAACTCAATCGGAAGCTACATCTGGCTGATGATGAGATCGACCGTATTAACAAGCGGTTCGATGAGGAGCAAGGTATGTTTAAAAGAGCTCTCATATGCTTGAAGTGATATGCAAGTTCAGAGTTAAACTCATGCACTGCTATGATTATGATTGCAGGTAGCACGGCTGAGGTCGAGACCCTCAAGAGCGCCCTTGCCCAAGCCAAGGAGGAGGCGAAAGCAAGCAAAGTAGTTGCTGATAAAGCGGCTGTGGATTTCAAGACCGAACAGGTCGCCCGCCGCCAACATGAAGAGAGGGTGGCCGAAGTGGAGCAGGAGCTGAAAGAAGCCATTGGCAAATGCGAGACTTTGGAGGAGAAGACTTTGGCCCAAGCGGTCGAACTTGCCAAAGCCCTCAATGAGGCCAAGGAGGCACGAACCGAGTCCCGGGCGGCTTGGAAGGAGATCCGGCAGGCCGGACAGATAGCAGCTGGTAAGCCATTTCTTTTATAGAGTGTATTTGGTGGTCAGAGATATGCCTTGATCACTCGACTGTGGAGTTCTCCAGACGCCTTCGCGGATATTCCGAAGAGCGCTGCCGATGCCGCGCAGTTCTTCCGGGCCCAAGAGGGGAACACAACGGAGAAGCTCTTCTGGTCACAGTACCTGGCGCCGGAGCGTCCGACGCTATTAAACAACTAGATGATGCAGCTGGCGGAGCTGCATAGGATGTCCGGTTTGTCCATGAAGGACTTTATAGTCTGGTCGTGGCCAACTAAACCCATTCCTAGCAGCTACTTGATAACCCACAAGTATAGGGGATCGCAACAACATTCGAGGGTAGAGTATTCAACCCAAATTTATTGATTCGACACAAGGGGAGCCAAAGAATATTCTCAAGTATTAGCAGCTGAGTTGTCAATTCAACCACACCTGGAAACTTAGTATCTGCAGCAAAGTGTTTAGTAGCAAAGTAATATGATACTGGCGGTAGCGACAACAAAAGTAAAGACAACAAAAGTAATGCTTATGGTATTTTGTAGTGATTGTAACAGTAGCAGCAGAAACTAAATAAGCGAGAACCAGTATATGGAAAACTCGCAGGCACCAGATCAGTGATGGATAATTATGCCGGATGCGGTTCATCATGTAACAGTCATAACATAGGGTGACACAGAACTAGCTCCAATTCATCAATGTAATGTAGGCATGTATTCCGTATATAGTCATACGTGCTTATGGAAAAGAACTTGCATGGCATCTTTTGTCCTACCCTCCCGTGGCAGCGGGGTCCTATTGGAAACTAAGGGATATTAAGGCCTCCTTTTAATAGAGAACCGGAACAAAACATTAGCACATAGTGAATACATGAACTCCTCAAACTATGGTCATCATCGGGAGTGGTCCCGATTATTGTCACTTCGGGGTTGCCGGATCATAACACATAGTAGGTGACTATAGACTTGCAAGATAGGATCAAGAACTCACATATATTCATGAAAACATAATAGGTTCGGATCTGAAATCATGGCACTCGTGCCCTAGTGACAAGCATTAAGCATAACAAAGTCATAGCAACATCAATCTCAGAACATAATGGATACTAGGGATCAAACCCTAACAAAACTAACTCGATTACATGATAAATCTCATCCAACCCATCACCGTCCAGCAAGCCTATGATGGAATTACTCACGCACGGCGGTGAGCATCATGAAATTGGTGATGGAGGATGGTTGATGATGACGACGGCGATGAATCCCCCTCCCCGGAGCCCCGAACGGACTCCAGATCAGCCCTCCCGAGAGGTTTTAGGGCTTGGCGGCAGCTCCGTATCGTAAAACGCGATGATTTCTTCTCTCTGGTTTTTCTCTCCGAAAGCAAATATATAGAGTTGGAGTTGGCGTCGGATGGTTTCCAGGGGGCCCACGAGGTAGGGGGGCGCACCCTAGGGGGGGGCGCCCCCACCCTCGTGATAAGGGTGTGCCCCCCCTGGTCTTCGTCTTTGGCGAGGATTTTTTATTGTTTTTTCTAAGATGTTTCGTGGAGTTTCAGGTCATTCCGAGAATATTTGTTTTCTGCACATAAAACAACACCATGGCAATTCTGCTGAAAACAGTGTCAGTTCGGGTTAGTTCCATTCAAATCATACAAGTTAGGGTCCAAAACAAGGGCAAAAGTGTTTGGAAAAGTAGATACGATGGAGGCGTATCAACTCCCCAAGCTTAAACCCTTTCTTGTGCTCAAGCAATTCAGTTGACAAACTAAAAGAAAGAAAGAAAAACTTTTACAAACTCGATTTGCTCTTGTTGTTGTAACTATGTCAAGCCAGCATTCAAGTTTTCAGCATAGATCGTAACTAACCACATTTGCAATAATTCTCAGGTCTCATAATTACTCGTATCAATAGCATAATAAACTAGCAAGTCATAATAATAAATCTCGGATGACAACACTTTCTCAAAACAATCATAATATGATATAACAAGATGGTATCTTGCTAGCCCTTTCTGAGACCGCAAAACATAAATGCAGAGCACCTTTAAAGATCAAGGACCGACTAGACATTGTAATTCATGGTAAAAGAGATCCAATCATAGTCATACCCAATATAAATTAACAGTGATGAATGAAAATGACGGCTATGCTCTCCAGCTAGTGCTTTTTAATAAGAGGGTGATGACTCAACATAAAAGTAAATGGATAGGCCCTTCGCAGAGGGAAGCAGGGATTTGTAGAGGTGCCAGAGCTCGGTTTTGAAATAGAGATAAATTGTATTTTGAGCGGAATACTTTCATTGTCAACGTAACAACTAAGAGATGGTGATATCTTCCATGCTAAACACATTATAGGCGGTTCCCAAACAGAATGGTAAAGTTTATACTCCCCCTCCACCAACAAGCATCAATCCATGGCTTGCTCGAAACAACGAGCGCCTCCAACATACATCAGGTCCCAGGGGGAGTTTTGTTTGCAATTAATTTTGATTTAGTTTGCATAAAGCATGAGACTGGGCATCCCGGTGACCAGCCATTTTCTCGTGAGTGAGGAGCAGAGTCCACTCCTCTTGAGAATAACCCGCCTAACACGGAAGATAAGGATAGCCTTTGTTGATACATGAGCTATTTGAGCATACAAAACAGAATGTTTATTTGAAGGTTTAGAGTTTGTCACATACAAATTTACTTGGAACGGCAGGTAGATACCGCATATAGGAAGGTATGGTGGACTCATCTGGAATAACTTTGGGGTTTAAGGGATTGGATGCACAAGCAGTATTCCCGCTTAGTACAAGTGAAGGCTAGCAAAAGACTGGGAAGCGACCAACTAGAGAGCGACAACAGCCATGTACATGCATTAAAATTAATAAACATTGGATGCTAACATGAGTAGGATATAATCCACCATGAACATAAATATCATGAAGGCTATGTTGATTTTGTTTCAACTACATGTGTGAACATGTGCCAAGTCAAGTCACTTAAATCATTCAAAGGAGGATACCACCCCATCATACCACATCATAATCATCTCAATAGCATGTTGGCACACAAGGTAAACCATTATAACTCATAGCTAATCAAGCATGGCACAAGCAACTATGATCTCTAATTGTCATTGCAAACATGTTTATTCATAATAAGCTGAATCAAGAATGAGGGACTCATCATATTTACAAAAACAAAACAGGTCGAGTTCATACCAGCTTTTCTCATCTCAGTCAGTCCATCATATATCATCGTAATTGCCTTTCACTTGCACGACCGAACGGTGTGAATAATAATAAGAGTGCACGTGCATTGGACTAAGCTGGAATCTGCGAGCATTCAATAAAAAGGAGAAGACAAGGCAATATGGGCTCTTGGTTAAATCAACAATAATGCATATAAGAGCCACTTCAACAATTTAATTATGGTCTTGTCCTACTGACCCCCAAGGAAAAGAAAAGAAATAAAACTATTTACACGGGAAAGCTCCCAACAAGCAAAAGAAGAACGAGAAATATTTTTGGGTTTTCTTTTTAATTATTACTACTACAGCAGAAAAATAAACTAGTACTAATTTTTTTGGTTTTTCTTAAGGTTTAATAAACACACAAGAAGAAAGCAGGAAAAAGAAAATAAACTAGCATGGATATTATAGTGAAAAAGTATGAGCACCGACATCTAGCAATGAGTGTGTGTGAACATAAATGTAATGTCGGTGAGAAATACGTACTCCCCCAACCTTAGGCTTTTGGCCTAAGTTGGTCTATGGCCACGGCTGGCCTGGCGGATATCCATAATAATAGTTGTTGGGGTCGTACTGTGATGAGGAGGAATAGTTGGGATCATACTGTGATGAAGAAGAAGACTCTGACAGCCATTGGCTGATAGTCATCTCTGGATCCCAAGAATAAACATATTGTCGTGGAGGCTCATCTTGTGGTTCCTGTTCCGGGGCTGGTGCAGGATTCTTGTAAGCTTGGATGGCAGCCCACGTAATGAGGTAGGGTCCTACAAAATTAAACAAAGAAGGAGCAGGAAGGATAATAGTCTCAGGATGATGTTTGTTAAAGAAATTGATATTTAAGCTCTCGTGCCCTATTCTTAACAATAAAATCATGTGCCACCATACTTTTATGATCTAGATAAACACGGGGCAGCACCTTTTCTTCCTTCTCGGCATGCCTAATAGGTATGTTAAAATGTGCAGCTAGGCGTGTGGCATAGACGCCTCCAAAGATGGGACCCTTAGTGCGGTTCATACTTAACCGTCTAGCAATAATACCGCCCATACTAAAAGTGTTTTCACTGTATAAACCGTGGTGCAGAATAATTATATCAGGGATACTAAGGTTTCCACTGTTTCCGCGTCCAATTAAACAACGACTAGCAAATAATGCAAAGTAGCGTAAAACAGGAAAATGTATGCTAGTGATTCGTGCATCGGAAACCTTTCTAGTTTCTCCTACAGTGATAGTATCAATAAACCCAGCCACATTATCATGATGTGGTTCTTATGTCTTGCCCTCAAAAGGGATTAAACAAATCCGACAGAAATCATAAAGTGACATCTCCTTATGCTCATCATATAAATGAAACTCCACCGTAGGTGGTGAGTTCCTAGAATGAAAATGAAAGTTTTGCACAAAAGTATTTGTGAGTAAGAGATACTGATCGCATTGATCGTGGAGTAAAGCAGTGAGGCCTGCATTGTGAGCCAATTCATGAAAATCTTCATAAATACCGGCTGCTCTCAAGAAATCTTCAGAAGGCCATTCACACGCCCGAATCTCCGCGGTGCGCGGCAAATTATACTTAGGCTTCGGTGCCTTTTCCTTCGAGCTTTGGCTCGATGAGCCCCTCAAAAATCTCCTCATTCTTTTTCTAAAATAATCTGAAATTTTTAGTAACTTCAAACAAAAATGAACCAACTTCAATAATATTGATAGCAACTACTCCTACAAGTGCCTAGAGCCTATATCAAGCATTAGAACTACTTGGAACCATATAAATTTGACATGCAAGCTCAAGAACATGGTCACCTATGCAGCAAAAATTTGCAAAGAATAAAGCACTAGAACAGAAACTAATTGGACCAATGGAGGAGTCACATACCAAGGAACAATCTCCCCAAGCAGTTTTGCGAGAGGTGCTTTGAGCAAGGAGATCGAAAATCGCAGCAAAAGTGGCTGGAACTCGTGCTTGAGTTGGTTTTTCGGGTTTGTGTGAGACAGAGAAAGAAGATGGGTGCTGGGATAAGTGGAGGAGGGCCACCGTGGGCCCACGAGGCAGGGGGCGCGCCTTAGGGGGGGGGGCGCCCACCACCCTCGTGGCCAGGTGGCAGCTCCTCCCGCGGTAATTTTTGCACAGTAAATCCTCAAATATTCCCAAAAAAATCATATTAAATTGGCATGGCATTCTGAGGACTTTTATTTTCGGGATATTTTTATATTGCACGGATAAGTCAGGAAATAGACTGAAAATACTATTTTTACTTTATTTCTACTAATTAACAGAAAGTATAGAGAGGGTACAGAAGTTTGTGCTTCTACTTTCATCCATCTCATGCTCATCAAAAAGAATCCACTAACAAGGTTGATCAAGTCTTGTTAACAAACTCATTCCGATAATCATGAAACAGGAGGAATTTCGAATAGCACTAAGTTACCTCAACGGGGATATGCACATCCCCAATAATAAGTATATCATATTTCTTCTTGACAGTTGGGAGAGGAAATTCAAAACCTCCAATTATAATCGATGGAATTTTTCCAATGGAGTTGATACTATGAACTTGGGGTTGTTTCCTCGGAAAGTGTACCGTATGCTCATTACCATTAACATGAAAAGTGACATTGCCTTTGTTGCAATCAATGACAGCCCCTGCAGTATTAAGAAAAGGTCTTCCAAGAATAATAGACATACTATCATCCTCGGGAATATCAAGAATAACAAAGTCCATTAAAATAGTAACGTTTGCAACCACAACAGGCACATCCTCACAAATACCGACAGGTATAGCAGTTGATTTATCAGCCATTTGCAAAGATATTTCCGTAGGTGTCAACTTATTCAAGTTAAGTCTACGATATAAAGAGAGAGGCATAACACTAACACCGGCTCCAAGATCACATAAAGCAGTTTTGATATAATTTCTTTTAATGGAGCAAGGTATAGTAGGTACTCTGGGGTCTCCAAGTTTCTTTGGTATTCCACCCTTAAAAGTGTAATTAGCAAGCATGGTGGAGATTTCAGCTTCCGGTATCTTTCTTTTATTAGTAATGATATCCTTCATATATTTAGCATAAGGATTTGTTTTGAGCACATTAGTTAATCTCATACGCAAAAAGATAGGCCTAATCGTTTCAGCAAAGTGCTCAAAATCCTCATCATCCTTTTTCTTGGATGGTTTCGGAGGAAAAGGCATGGGTTTCTGAACCCAAGGTTCCCTTTCTTTACCATGTTTCCTAGCAACAAAGTCTCTTTTATCATAACGTTGATTCTTTGATTGTGGGTTATCAAGATCAATAGCAGGTTCAATTTCTACATCTTTATCATTACTAGGTTGAGCATCATCATGAACATCATCATTAATATTTTTACTAGGTTTATGTTCATTACCAGATTGTGTTTCAGCATCAGACATAGAATTATCATTCGGATTATCAGGTGGTTCAGCAATAGGTTCACTAGAAGTTTGCACAGTTCTATCATTTTTCTTCTTCTTCTTTTTAGAAGAACTAGGAACATCAATATTATTTCTTTGAGAATCTTGCTCGATTCTCTTAGGGTGGCCTTCAGGATACAAAGGTTCCTGAGTCATTCTACCAGTTCTAGTAGCCACTCTAATAGCATAATCATTTTTCTTATTATTCATTTCATTAAGCACTTCTTTTTGAGCCTTAAGTACTTGTTCTACTTGAGTGGTAACCATAGAAGCATGTTTGCTAACAAGTTTAAGTTCACCTTTAATATTAGCCATATAATCACCCAAGTATTTAAGCATATCAGAATCATATTTCAATTGTCTACCAAAACAAGCATTGAAATTTTCTTGTTTGACAATAAAATTATCAAACTCATCAAAGCATTGCCTAGCAGGCTTATAGTGAGGGATATCACCTTCATCAAATCTATAGAGAGAATTTACCTTTACTACCTGTGTCGGGATATCGGGGTCAGGAGGTTCTTCAGTAAATAAATAATTAAGATCATATGTTTCTTCAACAGGCGGTGAATTAAGACCATGTATTTCTTCAATAGGAGGTAAATTCTTAACGTCTTCAGCTTTAATAGCTTTTTCTTTCATAGATTTCTTTGCCTCTTGCATATCTTCGGGACTGAGAAATAGAACACCTCTCTTCTTCGGAGTTGGTTCAGGAGTAGACTCAATAATTGGAGCAGGAGATGGCTCAGGAGGTGGCTCAGGAGGTGCCCAATTATTTTCATTTGTCAACATATTATTCAATAGAATTTCAGCTTCATCCGGTGTTCTTTCGCTGAAAAGAGAACCATCACAGCTATCCAGGTAATCTCTGGAAGCATCGGTTAGTCCATTATAAAAGGTATCAAGTATTTCAGGTTTCTTAAGAGGATGATCACGCAAAGCATTAAGTAACTTGAGAAGCCTCCCCCAAGCTTGTGGGAGACTCTCTTCTTTAACTTGCACGAAGTTGTATATTTCCCTCAAAGCAGCTTGTTTCTTGTGAGCAGGGAAATATTTAGCAGAGAAGTAATAAATCATATCCTGGGGACTACACACACAACCATGATCAAGAGAATTAAACTATATCTTAGCATCACCCTTTAATGAGAACGGAAATATTTTGAGTATATAAAAGTAACGCGATCTCTCATCATTAGTGAACAGGGCAGCTATATCATTTAACTTAGTAGGATGTGCCACAACAGTTTCAGATTCATAGCCATAAAACGGATCAGATTCAACCAAAGTAATTATCTCAGGATCAACAGAGAATTCATAATAGTTATCAGGAACACATATAGGTGAAGTAGCAAAAGCAGGGTCGGGTTTCATTTTATCTCTAAGTGATTCTTTGTTCCATTTAATTAATAACCTCTTAAGCTCATATCTATCTTTGCAAGCTAAAATAGCGGCAGAAGATTCCATATCAAAAAGATAACCCTCAGGAATAACATGCATATTTTCATCATCACTATCATCATCGTATTCAGATTCAATAATTTCTTTTTCTCTAGCCCTAGCAATTTGTTCATCAAGAAATTCACTAAGGGGCACAGTAGTATCAGGCATAGAAGCAGTTTCATCATAAGTATCATGCATAGCAGAAGTGGCATCATCAATAACATGCGACATATCAGAACGAATAGCAGAAGCAGATGTAGGTGTCGCAAACTTACTAATAACAGAAGGTGAATCAAGTGCAGAGCTAGATGGCAGTTCCTTACCTCCCCTCGTAGTTGAGGGATAGATCTTGGTTTTTGGATCTCTCAAGTTCTTCATAGTGATAAGCAGATACAAATCCCAAGTGACTCAAAGAATAGAGCTATGCTCCCCGGCAACGGTGCCAGAAATTAGTCTTGATAACCCACAAGTATAGGGGATCGCAACAGCTTTCGAGGGTAGAGTATTCAACCCAAATTTATTGATTCGACACAAGGGGAGCCAAAGAATATTCTCATGTATTAGCAGCTGAGTTGTCAATTCAACCACACCTGGAAACTTAGTATCTGCAGCAAAGTGTTTAGAAGCAAAGTAATATGATAGTGGCGGTAGCGGCAACAAAAGTAAAGATAGCAAAAGTAATGTTTTTGGTATTTTGTAGTGATTGTAACAGTAGCAACGGAAAGTAAATAAGCGAGAACCAGTATATGGAAAACTCGTAGGCACCGGATTAGTGATGGATAATTATGTTGGATGCGGTTCATCATGTAATAGTTATAACATAGGGTGACACAGAACTAGCTCCAATTCATCAATGTAATGTAGGCATATATTCCGTATATAGTCATACGTGCTTATGGAAAAGAACTTGCATGAGATCTTTTGTCCTACCCTCCCGTGGCAGCGGGGTCCTATTGGAAACTAAGGGATATTAAGTCCTCCTTTTAATAGAGAACCAGAACAAAGCATTAGCACATAGTGAATACATGAACTCCTCAAACTATGGTCATCACCGGGAGTGGTCCCGATTATTGTCACTTCGGGGTTGCCGGATCATAACACATAGTAGGTGACTATAGACTTTCAAGATAGGATCAAGAACTCACATATATTCATGAAAACATAATAGGTTCAGATCTGAAATCATGGCACTCGGGTCCTAGTGACAAGCATTTAGCATAGCAAAGTCATAGCAACATCAATCTCAGAACATAATGGATACTAGGGATCAAACCCTAACAAAACTAACATAATGGATACTAGGGATCAAACCGTAACAAAACTAACTCGATTACATGATAAATCTCATCCAACCCATCACCGTCCAGCAAGCCTACGATGGAATTACTCACGCACGGCGGTGAGCATCATGAAATTGGTGATGGAGGATGGTTGATGATGACGACGACGACGAATTCCCCTCTCCGGAGCCCCGAACGGACTCCAGATCAGCCCTCCCGAGAGGTTTTAGGGCTTGGCGGTGGCTCCGTATCGTAAAACGCGATGATTTCTTCTCTCCGGTTTTTTCTATCCGAAAGCAAATATATAGAGTTGGAGTTGGCGTCGGAGGGTTTCCAGGGGGCCCACGAGGTAGGGGGGCGCACCCTAGGGGGGGGCGCTCCCACCCTCGTGAGAAGGGTGCGGGCCCTTGGTCTTCGTCTTTGGTGAGGATTTTTTATTGTTTTTTCTAAGATGTTTCGTGGAGTTTCAGGTCATTCCGAGAATATTTGTTTTCTGCACATAAAACAACACCATGGCAATTCTGCTGAAAACAGCGTCAGTCCGGGTTAGTTCCATTCAAATCATACAAGTTAGAGTCCAAAACAAGGGCAAAAGTGTTTGGAAAAGTAGATACGACGGAGACATATCACTACTTCTGCCTAGTGAAGCAACTTGCCGACGCACTGCCCTGAGTCGAAGCTGTAAAGCGCTCGGCGTGCATAGAGGGTGCGCGGATGGCCTTTACTCGTGTCAAGATGCACTGGGCGAAGATGAAGGTCACCATCGTGGCGACCGAGGGTCCACCCAAAGGCAAGGACTACCGCAAGCTGGAGCGATATTTTGATGATGTCCTGGAGGGTGCCCGGATAGTAGAGGGCCAATGCTCAAAGGATATCATGTTTGAGTGAATTTATTTGGATTGTCCAGACTTTGTTTTATGATCCAACGATTTGTAATATATTTATGCCTATATCTGAAATTATTTTCCTCATGTGCGGCCGTTTTTAATCCTGAAAGTTTGCGAGTCGTCGGCTTTAGCCCCCACGTAGATATTACGGGGGTGTTCGAGGTAGTGCACGAGCACACTTGACCCAACGTCTTGGTCCTTAAAGGAGGTGTGTGCACGACGAACCAGGCAATCAGACTATGCGGCTTTATTACTTTGACTTAGCCATAGGAGTTTGGCGGTGGGGCTAAGTACTAGCCCCTGGTGCATATGCGGCCATCTGAATTGGGATGCCTTAGGCACGTGACTGGATGAAGGCCGGTCCTTCGTATAATATAGAAGAAGCCGCAAGAGATGTGTAGCAAGTCGCCGTATCACCGACTGGCTCTCGCAGTATCATGACAGTTAGTTTTCGGCTTTCTCTATTGAGGTGTTTGACCGGACGAACCAGAAACACAATCGCAGTAGTTCTCCCTTTATTACCCTAGCCAAACAAGCGGAACATAAGGTAGTAATCACAGGAGCCGGGCAACCTAACTATTGACCAAAGACATGACCCGGAGCGGATGCATATAATGCAATATTCGGGACGCCGAAGTATACTCTAGAAGTGTTCGGAAATTTTGGAAATTTGTGTGGCCGAATAGAGCCCCTGGCATTTAAGCCGTACTAAAGTGTATATGGCAATCTGACGCAAAGAAGGAATACACATTTTATGAAATAAACCAATACCGGACATGGGTTGGTAAAAAACTGTTTCCATTATAATCTGATTGATACGTCAAAACATGCTATTACAGATAATGCCGTAAAGATCAAGGCCATTTTACATGCCGAGAGTTTGTACACAAGGGGGAGCTGTATACACGGCCGAAGAAAAGAAAAGGTATTCTTGAAGATTCCCTTGACGCCCTGCCGCACGTCTGCGCCGCTACCGCCTTGGTGCTGAATTGTGGGGACCCTGACTCATAAGTCGTGATCACCTAATGGACATGTACAGTGATCCTAGAGATCAATGCTCAGTGAACACACAGAAGCTGAATAACAAGTCTTACATCCATACATACCGTCTTACATAAATTATGACCATTATGGCCGAGTCTTGAGTATAACTTCGCAGCGGAAATCTTCGTCGATAACTTGGACCCATGCCATCTACCTTAACTCTACAGGCATTCTGACTGGGAAGCGTCTTAGCTCGCATGTTCGTCACCGAAGTATTCTTCATCATATCATGTTCTTTCATGCCTGGCCAATAAAATAACTAGTGGCAAGCCAATGAGTACTTTGAATGTACTCGCAAGCAACCCAAGGGCGATAACATAATAATTATGCAAGGCTCTACTACTAGTTTGGCATTTTTGCGGAAAGCTAGTTTTTCTCATGAAGTATGATCATCATTTATCAAGTACATGGATGTGTCTGCAATAAGTATCAGGAGGTTGCGTACATCAACATCGAGAAAGAGTTATGAACAACTCATGCTCAAGCTCACCACGACTTTCTCACGAATCACGTCAACAGATTTACCAAACCGTGTTGTTTTCCAGAAACTTATGGACATAGTCTAAGTAGCACCACCCAAATGTCCTTGACCGTGGACACGACTATTCGAATAGTTTTACACTCTGCAGAGGTTGCACACTTTACCCACAAGATCCGGGGAACTTCCGTGTCATCCATGACTCGCGGTACCTCAAGTTCCCGGGGTAAGCACCCGATCACTATGTTTCCCTAGACGACACTAACATAGAGTCCACTCGATTGGTAGTAACCCCCGTGCCCAACATTTCACATCTTAAAATTGTGGAGCCTCGCTCCCATATTCATCACATACCACAAGCACGGGGTACCAACGGTGTGTCCGGTGCCCTGTGAAAACAGTCATGGCCGCCCTACCTGGCACGACCCCGTCCCGAGAGAGCGCAACAACGACTCTATCGTCACTAGTAATGCGGGCTCCAAGCTAGTATCGGCCTAGGTAATCAATAATGCCCTTTCCCATATAAGGGTAGAGTGGTCGCCCATGTTTGGTTGGGACGGCCGACAAATCTTAAATCTAATCTGTCTCTGTAAACAACACTTTTATCAAGCCTCCGTACACCACTTCTCCACCAAGTAGTGACCTAGTTCATCATCATCTCCCAGGGGCATCAGTGGCACCCATTGGGGCTGTTTGCAAGTATGTCAAACCACACTTGTTTCTTTCCATGCATAACCCCGACCCACTTTGCATAGCCATTTACTATAGCATATTTCTACAATCCATGAACACAACTCTAAACAAGGATAGAGTCATGAGCAATGCAAGTATCAACGAGTATGCAACAGAGGCAAGCCCAGCAAGGTTGCCATTCAAGAACCATCATGCACTCGATGAAACAATGAAAATGTTCTCATGATATAAAAGGGTTCAACATGGTCAAAGGGCTGCTTGCCTGGTTCATCAGAGTCTTCAAATCTTCTGGTCCATCTCCGAGTATTTGGTCTACTTTGTCAACTAACGTCGGAAATAATCATAGTAAGCAACACAACAAGGGAGGAAATAAAAGTGCTCTAAAAATTTGAGTTGGACTTTTCTAGGATACCCTTGGTCATATGAGGAATGACCAAAGTGGTTTCATTGGGGTTTGATCAATGGATATCTCCGAACATTTCAATCTGATGGAATCGAGGGATTTGTGAATTTGCAAGAAGTGTACAGAAATATATTTTTGAAAAATGAGCAATGGCACCATTTAACAAAGGATGATTTTAGAATCTCCTAGGAGTTGGTTCCACTTAATTTGGAGTTCAAATGACTTCCTATGAATTTGAAAAGTTGACAAATATGAAGAAATGGCTCATTATTTTGTGTGGCAGAGAAAGTATTAAGAAAAATGTTCATAAACTAAGTTACGAACCTAGAAGGATCTTGGAATTTGAATTATGGCACTTGGGTCAAATTTGAGTTCTCTGTGATTTTCTAAATTTAACACAGAAATAGAAAAATAGGATTTTGATAAATATTTCTGAAGAGAAGGTTTCTGGAAAAATGTGCAAATAGCACCATGTGATAGATCAGGATTTATGGATCCCCTAGAAATTTGAATCATCAAATTTGAAGTTAATTTGATTTATTTATGTGCTTTTGAAGTCTACTGGGAAAAAGAAAAAGGAAAAGGGGGCTTTACCCTTATCCTGCATGCAAGGCGAGAGATAGGCGGCGGGCCGGCCCAGCTGCATGGCCGCGCGTAGGCTGTCGACGCAGGAGGCGTATTCTCATGAATACGCTTTCCTTCGGCGAAGATGGCAGCTGGCGGAGCCCATCTCCACTTAAACGGGGTGGGGCCCTCCCGTCAGTGGCTCAGCCATGCTGGCTGGCTGACAGGCGGGGCCCGCTGGCAGGTTCGTCCTCCACCTCCCGCGCGGGTGCGATAGGAGACAGAGGAGGCGCTCGACGCCGGTCGCCGGCGCTACAGGGCATCTCCGGCGATGTTCTTCCCACCGGCGTGCTCAGGAGACCCGGCCGCATCCAACCATGGGTGGCACGGTCGCCCAGGGGCACCGAGTGGAGCAGGGTGCTGGCCATGGCGGACGGGACCGGCGGTGAGATCTGGGCACGGCGAGGCAGGCACGGGGAGGAAGGACTGATGTGCGGGGAGAGTTGGCGGTGGTTCTGGTGCTGCTCTGGAACAAAGAGGTCGGGAGGAGGGGCTCTCAGTGACGTGAATTTAGGCAGAGGCCGGCGACATTGCTCCGGCCATGGAGATGCAAGGAGGGCACGAGGAGGGGAGTGGGTTGGTCCAGGGGGTGCACGGGAGGGAGAGAGAGCCAAAGGAGTAGAGAGGGGGCTCGGGGGCAGCCTTAACACTACAAAAAAAAGACACATCCGTGACATTTTGGGCCGAACGAATTTTTTCCTGTCATACATATGGCACTTCTATGACGATAATTGTGACAAAATCTGGTATCATCATAGATGTGGTGGGCTCCTACTTCTATGACAAAAAACATGACAGAAAATGGGCTTTTCGTCCTGGGTGGGCCGGAGATGCAGCTGCATGACATTCTTTGGGCCGTCCATGACGGAAAAAACCGTGGTAGAAGCGAGGGGGAGGAAAATTTCGGGAAGTTCCCGGTTACGGTGGGAGGTCGGGGGCCGAGCGATGCGTGCTTCTCTCGTACACGTACGCGCGTCTGTGCGAGGCGTTGGCTCTAACTGAACCCGAGCGAGGTGTTGGGCTCTAACTAAACCCGAGCGATTGCACTGTAGGCTACGCGTTACTGAACCCGAGCGATCGATCGATGGCTGTTAACTGAACCCGATCGAGCGATTCCTTCGCTACTACTACTAACTGAAGCCGATCGATGCTGCCTCTGGATGAACAGTGAGCGTTGCGGGGGGGGGGGGGGGGGGGGGGGGGGGGGGGGGGGGGGTTGGATGAACAGTTCCCGGTGGGGGTGGATGAACAGGACCCCATGGTGTTGCCTCTGGATGAACAGGACCCCGATCGATCGATCCGGTTGGGGCTGGATGAACAGGACCCCGTGGAGGGCTGGATGAACAGGACCACCCCATGGAGGGCTGGGTGAACAGTAGATGGTGGAGGGCAGGATGAACAGTAGCCCGTGGAGGGGTGGTTGAACAGGAGCCCGTGGAGAGGGCTGGTTGAATAGTAGCCGGTGGAGTAGCGCGCGGTGGAGGCTGGATGAACAGGAGCCCGTGGATGAGTAGTCATAGGTGGAGGCTGGAGGAGGTCGACGGTGGATGAACAGTAGCTCGTGGAGGCTGGAGGGGGTAGACGGTGGAGATGAACAGTATCCTGTGGAGTCCCATTTTGCGGTACGCCACACCCCTCCCGATGAACAGGACCCCCATTTCGACCGTAGCGCTACAACACAAGTCCGTTTCCTCTGTTTTGCGGTACGCCACACCCCTCCCGATGAATAGGACCCCGTTTCGACCGTAGGAGGTCTGTTTCCTCCATTTTGCGGTACGCGAGACCCCTCCCGATCAACAGGATCCCATTTCGAACGTGGCCGGTCGAACACAAGGCCGTTTCCTCCGTTCTGCGGTATGCCAGGCCTCATTTCCATCGCCTGTTCCGTCCAAGCCCTCTCGATGAACACGACGCATTTCGTTGCCTCCCCATGAACACGACGCATTCCGTTGCCTCCCCATGAACACGAAGACGATGCTGTTTCTTCGTTCCGACCCAGCCATGTACACGAGCCCTAGCCGTACGTATGCGCGAGTAGGCGTTCGAGACCCCGCCCATATGTACACATACGTGGCCGTATTTTCTTTCTTGCACCCTAGCCGCTATACATATGTGTACATGCTACGTGCGCGCCTCTACTACGACACATGCGCGCCTCTACATCCACCAGTATATATGTACGTACACGTTCGCGACCAGAATGACAATGCTACGTACGCTTCGACCAGGTGGGTCCCGACTGTCAGACACTTCCTTGTGTCCGAAGATGTAGCTGGTGGGTCCCAGCTGTCAGGGGCAAACATTTTTTTCGCAAAATATGGTGGACCGTCTGGTGGGTCCCCGCTGTCAGGTGGAGGAATAATTATTTTGCACGTAATAAGGAGGCACTTCCTTGCTGCGGCCGTGGACCCAGCTGTCAGCCTCTCTGTAATGCCCCCGATGCGGCTATATCTCCCACGTGTCGAAGCACGACTTAGATGCATAACCGCATTGAAAGCAATGTCGCAAGTGAGGTAATCTTCACAACAACCCATGTAATGAATAAGGGAAAAGTACATAGTTGGCTTACAATCGCCACTTCACACAATACATGAATAAAGCATTACATCATCCAGATACACTCAAGGTCCGACTACAGAACCAAAATAAAAGAAGACTACCCCAAATGCTACACAGATCCCCGATAGCCCCAACTGGGCTCCACTACTGATCAACTGAATAACGGAACAACATAACGAACACGATCTTCATCGAGCTCCTCCTTGAGCTCGGTTGCATTACCTGCACGTTCTCATCGGCACCTGCAAGCTGGGTTTGGAAGTATATGTGAGTCACGGGGACTCAGCAATCTCACACCCTCGCGATCAAGACTATTTAAGCTTATAGGTAGGTAAAAGGTATGAGGTGGAGCTGCGGCAAGCGACTAGCATATATGGTGGCTAACATACGCAAAAGAGAGCGAGAAGAGAAGGCAAAGCACGATCGATGAACTATGATCAAGAAGTGATCCTAGAACAACCTATGTCAGGACCCCGATTCCAAGTCACATCGATCTAGCTGGTAACACCTCATATCACTTTGCGGCCTCACGCACGGTATTCCCACGGGTGTCTCCTTACCAGGGCCCGGTACCGTTTGCGTCTTTTGGCTCACGTATATGATAGTGTCGCTAGCATCCATATGACAGAGAACCCGGGCCGACATGGCTAGTCGTGAACCCAAAGCGGCACTAACCCATGGGGACAGGCATACATGAATCAACTTCGAGCATGTCGGTCAGCAGCGTGTGAATCCGGCTGTAGCACTGGGCTAACAGGACTCCGGTAACCCGAGCTGTAGCAGGCTAGGTAGGACTCCGGATGTCACCGCGTGACATTTCCCTGAAGGGACAGACATAGGAACAAAGTGAAACACATGCCGGCCAGTCAAGTGTCCTGAGCAGTAGTGCTGGGCTAGCAGGACTCCGGTGAACCGGGCTGTAGCGGACTACTATGGCTCATGGAAGCACAAGACTACATTTCCCCATAAGAGAGGCTACCAAGGATAAAAAACTAGGTTGTTGGATCCCACACATACCAAGCATTTCAATCATACACACAATATGCTCGATATGTGTAAATACAACATGGCATCACAACATAACTCTACGACTCAAGTATTTATTCATTAGGCTCCGAAGAGCGAGATATTACAAACATGGGTCTCATGACCCAACAAACACAGCATACAAATCAAGGCACAAGCGGAAGCTTAACATGTCTGAGTACAGACATGTACAAATGAAAAAGGCTAAGAAGCCTGACTATCTACTAGATCCTGCCGAGGGCACAAGATCGTAGCTGAGGTATCAAGCTAAACATCGAAGTCCACGCGAAACTACTAGCGAGACTGAAGTCTCTCTGCAAAACATAAATTAAGCAAACGTGAGTACAAATGTACCCAGCAAGACTTACATCAGAACTAACTACATATGCATCAGTATCAATAAAGGGGTGGTGGAGTTTAACTACAACAAGCCAGCTTTTGACTCAGTGGCTAACCTGAACTACGACTGCAATAACTCTTTTGAGGTGGCGCACACGAGTCCACATATTCACCATATCAATACAACACTATGGATCCGCTCCCGTCTCCCTGCGAGAACGCCATCCATAGCACTCACACTTATCTTGCGCATTTTAGAGTATCCACTTTCACTTGTCTATGAACTATGCAAGGGGTCCAAGTTTCCATATCCGAGGAATCCGGCTATTCGAATAGATAATGATAACCCTGCAGGGGTGTACTTCTTCACACACGCTCTCGCCACTTACCACCATGTACACGTCGTGTATCTCGGCAACCTTCAAGCGGAAGCCTGGTGAGGGAGTCGGCCATGACCTGACTAACCACACAAGTCTCTAGTCCAGGCTTATCGCCTATTTGGGTTCCATCCGCAAGGAGATCCGGCCGGGGTGTCGCTCATGGCCCCAAACGATGTGTACAGGGTTCCCAAGCCCACCATCCGGGTGCCACTTGGTACACCAGGCCACTGTGCCTAGTCTGTCCCAAGCCCACCTATACCGGGTGCCACTTGGTAGACTACTAACACTACCTACAAACACCAGAAACTAGTTGCAACTCCTGGACAGAGATTGAGTTGATTAATAAGTCGAGAGAGCTTGGAGCGCCCGGAGCCCAATGTGTGGTAGTAACTGTTCATGGATCACAAACACAGAACTCAGTTCCTGAGAACGGCTGAAATGAGACAACCCACCATGTACTCCTACATGGCCTCTCACCGCAACTTTTACCAAATCGTGTTCACACACTTAGCTCTCAACGGTAGGACATGTTCACCACGTTCCAATTCATTCCCGATGAATCAGACCTGACTCAACTCTAAGCAGTAGCAGGCATGACAACCAGCATGAATGAGTAGGCACATCAGGGCTCAAACAACTCCTACTCATGCTAGTGGGTTTCATCTATTTACTGTGGCAATGACAGGTCATGCAGAGGAAAGGGGTTCAACTACCGCAGCATGTAACAGTTGAATCGGTGTTGTCCTAATGCAGTAAAAGAGAGCAGGAGCAAGAGAGTGGGATTGTATCAGAATGAACAAGGGGGTTTTGCTTGCCTGGCACTTCTGAAGATAGAATAGATCTTCATCGGTGTCATCGAACTCTTCGTCGGAACGTCGTCTACCGAGAGGGAACAAATACTGGCAACAGAGAAGATATACAATCAATGCAACGCAACAGTATGATGCATGAATGTGACATGGCAATAATGTTATGATTTGAGCTAATGCATATAGCTATGATTTAAATGAAGTTGGTTTGAATACATGATTCAAATTCCAACTCCATATATGATTATTTAAATGCCCTTTATTTGTTTTTTTCCAAAACAGAGGACAATTATTGTTCAAACATGCACGAAAATGGTACAGATGGATTCCTTGAATTTTTCTGATAATTTTTCATATATAAATTATTTCATTTGGAGTTACGGTTGAATTTATATGATTTTTAGAAGTTTTAAACATTTGCTGGAATTTCCTGAATAAAAATAAATCCAGAAAATGCATTACTGCATCAGCATTGCGTCATGCTGACCTTAGCAGGTCAACAGACCTGGTCCAGGTCAAACCTGACCAATGGGTCCCGCGTGTCAGTGTCATTAGTCTAACTAGTTTTTAGTTAGTCCTAATCCTAACTTAATTAGCAGGCGGGTCCCATTTGTCATTGACCCAAAGGGGTCAAACTGGGCCCACCCGGGGTTTAACTCGGTCAGCGGGGTCAAACCCCTGGTCAGCAGGTCAAACCCGCCGGCGACTCGACACCGGCGAGGCCCGAGACGGCGGAGAGCGTCGGAAACGCGCTACAGGGCACGGGCGAGGCTGTTCTTGGGCTTGTTAGAAAGCTCTTGCTAGCGCGCGTCTAGTGGTGGTGGAGGCCGGGCCTATGGTGGCCGGAGACAACGACGGCGAGCTCCAAGGCGGCGGCCGGAGTTCAGCAAAGACGGGTTCGGTGCTACGGTGATCCATAAGACGAGTTGGTGAGTTCTACAACTTCCTGGGAAGGCTCTGAGCACATTGGTGTGCTCGTACACAAGTCGCAACGACTATGGCCATGACTGCGCCATTGCCGGCGGTGAGGAGCTCACGGCTCCGGTGGCTAGGCTGGTTAGGGGAAGGGATTCACTGTGGAGAGAAGGGGGAAATGCTCGGGAGCTCACAGCGGATCCAGTAGAGGCAACGGCGAGGCCGGGGAGGTGCTGATGAAGACGGGAGGTCGCCAGCGATCTCGGCGGCCAAACGATGAGGACGAGGTCGGGGGCGGCGTTTTGGGGCGTCCGGCGTCGCGTGAGTAGGTGGGGAGGACGACGACGTCGCGGCGGAGCTCGGGAGCAGCTCGGTCAGGCGAGGCGGTGGCTGTGGCCGCGTGGCAGTGAACGGCGGCGACGAGCTCCGCTCGGTGGCTGCGTGCGGGAGAAACAGAGGAGGGGAGAGAGAGAGAGCAGCGAGTGAGGGGGAGGACCAGGGGGCTCGGGCGTATCCAGGCGCGCGGTCGAGGACGGGGAACGATGCAGGAGGTGGAAGCAGGAGGTGGCGTCCGCTGCGCGCGCGGGCGACACGCCTCTGCCAGTAGGCAGAGGTAGACGAGGAGGAGGAGGAGGTGGGCTGGGCCAGCGAGCTGGGCCAGCTGGGCTGCCAGGTAAGCCAGGTGGGTTCTAGCCCTTTTCTATGTTTGTTTTTGTTTTCTAATTATTTGCCTCAGTTTTGAGCTTTGGAAAAATACCAAGGCATTTCCTAAAATCCTGAAAATATTCATGGACACTTTTTGAATTATTTCAGTGGCCCAAAAATAGTTCCAACATTATTTGAACATTTAAATTATTTATAGTATTTAAATGCCCAAAGTCAAATACAATAAGATTTAATTCAAAAATCCAGAATGGCCTAGAAATGCGTGCATCATTTTTGGCAGAGGTTTTCACCTTTAACAAAAATCATGAACTTTTCCTTAGAGCATTTTGGGTTCATTGAAAAAGATTTTATTTGAACCTATTTGAATTTCATGTGGTGCTAGGGTTTGATCATCCCCATTTCAAATTTCAAACAATATAGACATGATCCATGGATGCTTATGAAACTAATTGCAATCAAATTCTAGGGCTGTGACAACTCACCCCCACTAAACAAGAATCTCGTCCCGAGATTCAAGACGTGAGGTAAGAAGACAGAGGGGACACCAAGCTAACACAATCTTCACGATCCAGATGTCTTTCTCGAGGATGTTGATTCATTGCATCATCTTGATCTTAACGTCTTTGCTTTCGGGATCTTCATCCAGCATGATGACGGCAGAAGGAAATTCTACCGGAATCGATCTCCTCGAAGATCGAGCACTCAAGATCAACTCATGGAGTGAGATATAAAACATCTCTTGAGCTGAGACACGAAACACACATCAGGGGTGATGGAAAGAAGCAGATGATAAAGGTTCAAATTTGGTACGCAACAATTCCATGCTTAAGTAGGATGGTGCATGGTTTCAAAGTAGCGAGGAGATAATTGCCATGACACCATAACAAGACATGTTAAGGAAGGTGACTCGCAGAGATATTCCCTTAAGTGGCAAAAAGAATTACTTTTGATTCAGAGATCATTGAAACTCTTCTCACCAGCCTGAGGTAATCACAATCAATCGTTGGAAGGGGTTCAAAGAATGGCATACTCCGACTAGAATGGATGATGTGGACTCCCTTGTTGAAGACAACGCAATGGACGATTTTGCTTGCGCGTGCTCTCAAGAACTTGAGCATTTCCACATTCATCAAGGTTCTACCAACATCCGTATCGAGGATCCTGGCAACACATCTTACTACCTTGACGAATAGAGATGGACAATGCAGATGCATAGAAAGACAACCCTTTCTCAGATTTCATCTTAGCGAGGCCAAGGAAACGAAATTTGGATGATCGACCGAGAGACATTTAGCACTCCGCTTCTAATGTTCTCCTTGATGTACTGATTACTACGGTTATGCTTAAAGCATCAACATAGCCATCAAGTAGTGGTCGGACTTCGGAATACAAAGGATCCATAAAGAACAACTTCTGGAGTAAATCCTACGAAATCCTTATGGGGAGGTGGCCAACTTCCCCAATCTAGATACTGTAATAATAGGTCTTCCGGCTGGGTGTGTTGGCCACGACATCCACTTTACCAGTTACAGAGAGACCAATTTTATAGTTCTTGGAAAATGTTCCAACCATCATATCTCCCTGAGATTCAGATCTGGTTGGTGTCAGGATATTCCAGACTCATCAAGTATAGAGAAAAAAAATGAAAGTTTGCAACACAAGTCGACGAGATGACGTTGCGGGATTCTTGGGAAATGGACTACGGTGGTAAGCTCCAAAACATGAGCTGGTTCTGCTACAAACATGTGAACACGCTGTCCCAGACAAGCATGACCACGTAGTAGTCTTACAATGAAACACTACCGAGTTCAGGTGGGGAACCATCATCAAGGATATCGAAGTCCTAACATAAGTCATGATTCTTAAGAAGGAACTTCTTCTCCTTGAACAAATCAATCAATGGCTTTGTGTGCTAGGAATACATATGGAATGGAGATGATCAGTCTATCAAACCATAGGATACTTCGCACATGCGTGACTGACTTGGGATGATTCCAAAGGAAGCAAAAACAAACTTTCTCGAATTCACGGCGGCAACTTACATCAGATACACGTGAATTAGAGGAAGTCACTTCTCTCATCCAAACATATACCTCAGGGACGGGACTCGAAGGCATTGTTTACAAAGTTTCCAACACTAGCTTAATGTTTAACACGAATCATGGGGGAGACAAGATGCTGCTGATGGGCTCAACAACAACTCATCAAAATTTCCATATCACTGGACTTCCACCATTGTGTGAACAATATGATAGTATTGGTCAGACCAAAAGATGTAATGGTGTATGCTCGAGGAGTCAACCACGAGTAGACAACATTATGAATATCATTGGTTCTAACTTGATTTGACGATAGCCCACACTCAAATCAAGGTTTGGACAAGACAATAGGTTTAACAACTGATCATGGATCAGTTGATGAAGATATCATCTTTCTTCAACACACACACAAACACAAGGATATCCCTTTGGAACAAACTAAGTTAGGCAAGCTTTTATCTTCCAACTCTCCAAGTTGTTGTTTAGCTTAACCGACTAGCTCAGGGGTATCCCACACAGATTCTTGGAGAATGGGTGGTTTGGAGGAAAACCAACATGATCACGGACTCAACATAGCGGTCAGGTGACAACCTGGTAACACTTCCGAGAAGATATTCGGAACATCACGAACCACCGATATGTTACTAAGCTCGAGAACAATCTTGCTTTTCAGAGAAAGACGATATGATCAAATAAGCAAGGGATTTAATAATCCTCACTCATTGATCGAGGAGTGCACCAGAAATAAGGACTAGGTAGCTCAATCTATCTTGGAATGATGATTCAATAACCAACACGCTAAGAGTGAGAATATTGTCCATTAACTACCAAGCAACGGAGTTGCTAGGAGTATTGATTTCACACATCACGACTCACTTATCAGCATTCCGGTTACAATAACATGGGAGCCGAGGAATGAACAATGATGGCAAGAAGTATCACTGCGTCAAAAATTCATAAGAGATGGTGCAATTCCTATGATATTCTTGACATAAAGATGGTAACACTTCAAGGTAGAACAGAGCAAAAACTGGATTGGCATTTTGATCTGCGGAATACAATTGTTTTGACCCAATCCTAGATATGGATGAGGTACTGGAGTTTGTTTCTCCTAGTCATTCTGGAATAGAATGGCTTGACGGACCACAAGAATAATAGGCATCGATGAACACAAATGCACACATACTCTTGGCTATCAACTGATAGAAGATGGTCGGGATACAACTAAAGAGGAACAACTCGAGGAACATATAACTTTCTGAGTTGTGGATGCATAGATTAGTATGTCGAGCAAAGCTCAACATTTCTTCCAGACAACCCATGCAGAAAGGTAGGACTGGCAGATTCACAATGCAGAATGGAGAACTCATCAAGAGCACTCTGGTTGTGATCTTTTGGTTCAAAGAACTTCTGCCATAAGTGGTTCATAGTGTTTGGAAGAAGGAACTACCACGGACCTCGAGGACTAATGCAAAGGTTACTAATATCCTAAAGGAACTAGCAACACTATCGACATGAGGTAAGTAGGGTGAATCTCGGGTTCAAAACCCAGGAGTAGAATGCCTACTACTAAATGGCATCACGGGATGCTTTCGTGAATGGTGGCCAGAATCATCACACCAGGACACAAAACATGGCTAGATTACTAGGTGACTCCCTAAAACACCTAGGGTCACAATAATAGATCCAACACATACGCCGAGGCAACGGAGTACCTCACAGACCGTGTAGTGTGCTTAATCTGACCCAAAAGGACGTCGGGAATGGAAAGAAAGGGTTTGCAAATGCATCAGACTATTTAGAAACCTGGGATGACTCGGACAGCATAACGGCTGTAAATGCTCAAAAAGATTTTAGACATCTTGCAAGATAGTGGCATAACCACTCAACATCACCATATCAAGGTTCTGAGATCAACTAACAACACACAGAAGTAGTAGGAATTGAACTGGGGCTTGAAACCAACAATCCTATAAGTCTATGGATTAGTAACACGTAATCCTGATAGATAAATGAGAAGGCCTAGTTCTTAATCCCCGTAGAAGAGAAGAGGTTGACTCAGATCAGAAGGCCATGAGGTATAAGGAGTAAAAAGAGCCTTACGTTCCCTTCCACAATCAATTCCCTTATATAACTAAAGCATTTCTAGACACAACTTCGACCAGTTTGGCTTGGTAATCCTACAGGCAGTCAGGCTCAGATACCAAAGCTGTCAGGACCCCGATTCCAAGTCACATCGATCTAGCTGGTAACACCTCATATCACTATGCGGCCTCACGCACGGTATTCCCACGGGTGTCGCCTTACCAGGGCCCGGGACCGTTTGCGTCTTTTGGCTCACGTATATGATAGTGTCGCTAGCATCCATATGAAAGAGAACCCGGGCCGACATGGCTAGTCGTGAACCCAAAGCGGCACTAACCCATGGGGACAGGCATACATGAATCAACTTCGAGCATGTCGGTCAGCAGCGTGTGAATCCGGCTGTAGCACTGGGCTAACAGGACTCCGGTAACCCGGGCTGTAGCAGGCTAGGCAGGACTCCGGATGTCACCGCGTGACATTTCCCCGAAGGGACAGACACAGGAACAAAGTGAAACACATGCCGGCCAGTCAAGTGTCCTGAGCAGTAGTGCTGGGCTAGCAGGACTCCGGTGAACCGGGCTGTAGCGGACTACTACGGCTCATGGAAGCACAAGACTACATTTCCCCATAAGAGAGGCTACCAAGGATAAACAACTAGGTTGTCGGATCCCACACATACCAAGCATTTCAATCATACACACAATATGCTCGATATGTGTAAATACAACATGGCATCACACCATAACTCTATGACTCAAGTATTTATTCATTAGGCTCCGAAGAGCGAGATATTACAAACATGGGTCTCATGACCCAACAAACACAACATACAAATCAAGGCACAAGCGGAAGCTTAACATGTCTGAGTACAGGCATGTACAAATGAAAAAGGCTAAGAAGCCTGACTATCTACCAGATCCTGCCGAGGGCACAAGAAGCTGAGGTATCAAGCTAAACGTCGAAGTCCACGCGAAACTACTAGCGAGACTGAAGTCTCTCTGCAAAACATAAATTAAGCAAACGTGAGTACAAATGTACCCAGCAAGACTTACATCAGAACTAACTACATATGCATCAGTATCAATAAAGGGGTGGTGGAGTTTAACTACAGCAAGCCAGCTTTTGACTCAGTGGCTAACCTGAACTACGACTGCAATAACTCTTTTGAGGTGGCGCACACGAGTCCACATATTCACCATATCAATACACCACTATGGATCCGCTCCCGTCTCCCTGCGAGAACGCCATCCATAGCACTCACACTTATCTTGCGCATTTTAGAGTATCCACTTTCACTTGTCTATGAACTATGCAAGGGGTCCAAGTTTCCATATCCGAGGAATCCGGCTATTCGAATAGATAATGATAACCCTGCAGGGGTGTACTTCTTCACACACGCTCTCGCCACTTACCACCATGTACATGTCGTGTATCTCGGCAACCTTCAAGCGGAAGCCTGGTGAGGGAGTCGGCCACGACCTGACTAACCACACGAGTCTCTAGTCCAGGCTTATCGCCTATTTGGGTTCCATCCGCAAGGAGATCCGGCCAGAGTGTCGCTCACGGCCCCAAACAATGTGTACAGGGTTCCCAAGCCCACCATCCGGGTGCCACTTGGTACACCGGGCCACTGTGCCTAGTCTGTCCCAAGCCCACCTGTACCGGGTGCCACTTGGTAGACTACTAACACTACCTACAAACACCAGAAACTAGTTGCAACTCCTGGACAGAGATCGAGTTGATTAATAAGTTGAGAGAGCTTGGAGCGCCCGGAGCCCAATGTGTGGTAGTAACTGTTCATGGATCACAAACACAGAACTCAGTTCCTGAGAACGGCTGAAATGAGACAACCCACCATGTACTCCTACATGGCCTCTCACCGCTACCTTTACCAAATCATGTTCACACACTTAGCTCTCAACGGTAGGACATATTCACCACGTTCCAATTCATTCCCGATGAATCAGACCTGACTCAACTCTAAGCAGTAGCAGGCATGACAACAAGCATGAATGAGTAGGCACATCAGGGCTCAAACAACTCCTACTCATGCTAGTGGGTTTCATCTATTTACCGTGGCAATGACAGGTCATGCAAAGGAAAGGGGTTCAACTACTGCAGCATGTAACAGTTGAATTGGTGTTGTCCTAATGCAGTAGAAAAGAGCAGGAGCAAGAGAGTGGGATTGTATCGGAATGAACAAGGGGGTTTTGCTTGCCTGGCACTTCTGAAGATAGAATAGATCTTCATCGGTGTCATCGAACTCTTCGTCGGAACGTCGTCTAGCGAGAGGGAACAAATACCGGCAACAGAGAAGATATACAATCAATGCAACGCAACAGTATGATGCATGAATGTGACATGGCAATAATGTTATGATTTGAGCTAATGCATATAGCTATGATTTAAATGAAGTTGGTTTGAATACATGATTCAAATTCCAACTCCATATATGATTATTTAAATGCCCTTTATTTGTTTTTTCCAAAACAGAGGACAATTATTGTTCAAACATGCATGAAAATGGTACAGATGTATTCCTTGAATTTTTCTGATAATTTTTCATATATAAATTATTTCATTTGGAGTTACGGTTGAATTTCTAAGATTTTTAGAAGTTTTAAACATTTTCTGGAATTTCCTGAATAAAAATAAATCCAGAAAATGCATTACTGCGTCAGCATTGCGTCATGCTGACCTCGGCAGGTCAACAGACCCGGTCCAGGTCAAACCTGACCAGTGGGTCCCGCGTGTCAGTGTCATTAGTCTAACTAGTTTTTAGTTAGTCCTAATCCTAACTTAATTAGCAGGCGGGTCCCATTTGTCATTGACCTAGAGGGGTCAAACTGGGCCCACCCGGGGTTTAACTCGGTTAGCGGGGTCAAACCCCTGGTCAGCAGGTCAAACCCGCCGGCGACTCGATGCCGGCGAGGCCCGAGACGGCGGAGAGCGTCGGAAAAGCGCTACAGGGCACGGGCGAGGCTGTTCTTGGGCTTGTTAGAAAGCTCTTGCTAGCGCGCGTCTAGTGGTGGTGGAGGCCGGGCCTATGGTGGCCGGAGACAACAACGGCGAGCTCCAAGGTGGCGGCCGGAGTTCGGCAAAGACGGGTTCGGCGCTATGGTGAGCCATAAGACGAGTTGGTGAGTTCTACAACTTCCTGGGAAGGCTTTGAGCACATTGGTGTTCTCGTACGCGAGTCGCAACGACTATGGCCACGACTGCGCCATTGCCGGCGGTGAGGAGCTCACGGCTCTGGTGGCTAGGCTGGTAAGGGGAAAGGATTAACTGCGGGGAGAAGGGGGAAATGCTCGGGAGCTCACAGCGGATCCAGTAGAGGCAACGGCGAGGCCGGGGAGGTGCTGATGAAGACAGGAGGTCGCTAGCGATCTCGGCGGCCAAATGATGAGGACGAGGTCGGGGGCGGCGTTTTGGGGCGTCCGGCGCCGCGTGAGTAGGTGGGGAGGACGACGACGTCGCGGCGGAGTTTGGGAGCAACTCGGTCAGGCGAGGCGGTGGCTGTGGCCGCGTGGCAGTGAACGGCGGCGACGAGCTCCGCTCGGTGGCTGCGTGCGGGAGAAACAGAGGAGGGGAGAGAGAGCAGCGAGTGAGGGGGAGGACCAGGGGGGCTCGGGCGTCTCCAGGCGCGCGGTCGAGGACGGGGAATGAAGCAGGAGGTGGAAGCAGGAGGTGGCGTCCGCTGCGCGCGCGGGCAACACGCCTCTGCCAGTATGCAGAGGTAGACGACGAGGAGGAGGAGGTGGGCTGGGCCAGCTGGGCTGCCAGGTAAGCCAGGTGGGTTCTAGCCCTTTTCTATTTTTGTTTTTGTTTTCTAATTATTTGCCTCAGTTTTGAGCTTAGGAAAAATACCAAGGCCTTTCCTAAAATCCTGAAAATATTCATGGACACTTGCTGAATTATTTCAGTGGCCCAAAAATAGTTCCAACATTATTTGAACATTTAAATTATTTATAGTATTTAAATGCCCAAAGTCAAATACAATAAGATTTAATTCAAAATCCAGAATGGCCTAGAAATATGTGCATCATTTTTGGCAGAGGTTTTCACCTTTAACAAAAATCATGAACTTTTCCTTAGAGCATTTTGGGTTTATTGAAAAAGATTTTATTTTAACCTATTTGAATTTCATGTGGTGCTAGGGTTTGATCATCCCCATTTCAAATTTCAAACAATATAGACATGATCCATGGATGCTTATGAAACTAATTGCAATCAAATTCTAGGGCTGTGACAACCTACGTCAAACATAACTCCAACACCGTGTTCACTTCCCGGACTCCGCCGAGAAGAGACCATCACGGTTACACACGCGGTTGATGTATTTTAATTAAGATAAAGTTCAGGTTTTCTACAACCGGACATTAACAAATTCCCATCTGCCCATAACCGCGGGCACGGCTTTTGAAAGTTCAAAACCCTGCAGTGGTGTCCCAACCTAGCCCATCACAAGCTCTCACGGTCAATGAAGGATATTCCTTCTCCCAAGACAATCCGATCAGACTCGGCATCCCAGTTACATGACATCCTCGACAATGGTAAAACAAGTCCAGCAAGACCACCCGATGCGCTGACACTTAGACAAGCACTGGCCCGGGGGGGGGGGGGTTAAAATAAAGATGACCCTTAGGCTGGCCTAACCCAAGGGAAAAAGAGGCTAGGTGGCGAATGGTAAAACCAATGTTGGGCCTTGCTGGAGGAGTTTTATTCAAGGCGAACTGTCAAGGGGTTCCCATTATAACCCAACCGTGTAAGGAACACAAAATCCAGGAACATAACACCGATATGACGGAAACTAGGGCGGCAAGAGTGGAACAAAACACCAGGCATAAGGCCGAGCCTTCCACCCTTTACCAAGTATATAGATGCATTAATATAATAAGAGATATTGTGATATCCCAACAACAATCCATGTTTCAACATGGAACAAACTCCAATCTTCACCTGCAACTAACAACGCTATAAGAGGGGCTGAGCAAAGCGGTAACATAGAGAAACAACGGTTTGCTAGGACAAGGTGGGTTAGAGGCTTGGATTAACAATATGGGAGTCATGATAAGCAAGTGGTAGGTATCGCAGCATAGGCATAGCAAAAGAGCGAGCAACTAGCAAGCAAAGATAGAAGTGATTTCGAGGGTATGGTCATCTTGCCTGAGATCCCACAAGGAAGAAGAACGAGTCCATGAAGAAGACAAATGGATGTAGTCGAACGGGTCCTCACAAACGCGACTTTATCGGAACCAACCCGAAGAAGTAACACCGGAAAGAAGCACACAACATAGTAAACAACCAACACATGAACATGGCATGATATGCGGGATGCGATATGTGATGCATATGCATGATTTGGAAAGGAATGATTGAACCTGGACTCAACTTGGAAATCCAAGAGTGCCACTGGAAAGAGGAGTTGATTTCGGTCGAAATCGATATAAAGATCACCGGAATCGGATGCACGGTTTGGAAATGGCAAGCAAAACAAATATGACACCGGTCTGCGATTAACAACAAATAGCCATCTAAATGCATCAAGATAAATATGCTACAACACTCAAACATAGCAACAAAATACATGGCAGGGATCCACTCACGATTCTTGACAAAAGATGAACACTGAGCTATGGCTAAATCACTCATTAACAGGTTCAAACAAGCATGGCAAAAGTGCAAAAGATAACAGGTTACAGACTTAGAGAAAATAACACAAGTCAGGAATTTATCATCAGGAAGCAATGTTTAGAGCATGATAACTACATGCTACAGGAACATATCATGGCAAATCAAGGCATGTCATGAAGCTACTCAAAGTATATAACAAAAGTCCCTTAGTGACCATGAGCCAAAAGGGATCAGAAAATACAATTGCAAGCATGTGAACATAGCAAAAACATAAACAGATTTAGACTTAGTGAAAAACTGGAGCATGGCAAAACAGATAACAAGTAGGAATATTTACGAGCTCGATGCACTCACTACGGGGCATTGCATGACAAACTAAGCATACACCCAGCAAATAGACATGGCATAGAAGCTAGACATGGCAAGAACAACATCATAGCATGCACGGATCAACAACAACGAGCTCGGCAAAATTGCTAAACATGTTAACAATCTGCCAGGAACATTTTATAGCAAAAGTAGAGCTCGATTGACTCAAGCTAGGGTGCTCCATAAATGCAAACAAAGACATGGATGGATAGAGCACCACAATATCTACAAAACATCCTTACTGATCATGCTCAAAAGATGCACGGATCACTAGGAAACAACAAGAACATATGGCATAAAAATAATGACAGGGCAAGGACTTAGTGAAATTCTAAGTCCTTGAAAACAACATCATTGAGTAAGCTACTTTGCATGCTTGTGCTAGTCACCACAAAGATCACAAAAATACATGGCATACACCTCTGTAAAGATGACATGGCATACATGAAAACACATGTAGAGCTCAGGATCATGGCATGCACACATTAATCATGGCAAAAATGACAGAAGTGCATTTGCTGAAGCAGATCTGAAACTATCATCACATAGCCCTCTTGCAACAGCATTTAGGGCATCAAGATGAACTCAAATGAGCATGGTGCAATGGAATGAAATGATGTAGTCGTCGAGACGAACAATTTGACATGCTACACGCACGAATCGGAGCTGCGGGGTGCAAAGTTATGATGCGATGAATATGTCTGAAAAAGTAGCAGATCTGGGGACTTAGTAAAAATTAACCTCGCAGAAACGGGACGGAGGGATCCGGGGATGACGTTTGGATCGTTGGTCGAGCGGATCCCCGGGACAGGGATATCCGGGCGCGGGGTCAACGGGTGGATCGGCCTCCTCCCGATCTGATCCGGACGGCGAGCGGCGGCGGGACACCCGCAACGGAGGAACTTGGCGGCGGGGAGGTCGGGCCGCAGCAGAGGATGCGGAGGGCGGCACGGCGAGGTCGTCGGCGCTGGGCAGCGGTGGTGCGGCGCCGTGGAGGTCGCCGGCGGCCACGGGCGACGAGGTATGGCGGAGGCGGCGAGGTGAGATGGCGGCGGAGTGCTGCGGCGGCGGCGGGCGAGTGTGCCGGCAATGGTGGTGGCGGTGTACGGAGGCGCGCGATGCGCGGGCGCGTCGTGGCGGCGGTGCTGGCGGTCCGGGCCGGGCGGGCCCCGCCTGGGCTCCGCAGGCCGCGGCGGGCACGCTGCAGAGGGAGGCTGAGGTGGCAGCGCGCGAGTGGAGGGGAGCGGCGGTGGAGTGACGTGGCATGCGATGATTCGCCGAAGTGAGGTGGCGGCGGGATGGACGCGTCCGCCGGCGGGCGGACATGTCCGGCGGCGCGGAGGGAGGTGAGATCTAGGGTTTCGTCCGCGAATTTTCAGAGGGGATCACATATATATAGGTAGAGGGAGCTAGGATAGTCCAAATGAGGTGTGGTTTTCGGCCACGCGATCGTGATCGAACGATCTAGCTGATGGAGGGGGTTTAGGTGGGTTTTGGGCCACTTTGGAGAGGTGTTGGGCTGCAACACACACGAGGCCTTTTCGGTCCCTCGGTTAACCGTTGGAGTACCAAACGAAGTCCAAATGGTACGAAACTTGACAGGCGGTCTACCGGTAGTAACCCAAGGACGCATGACAAGTCTCGGTCCAATCCGGAAATTTTTAACACCCACACACGAAAAGAGGTAGAAAAGGGACACCGGATGACATAGGAGCGCCGGAATGCAAAACGGACAACGGGAAAAATGCTCGGATGCATGCGACGAACATGTGTGCAAATGAAATGCACATGATGACATGATATGAGATGCATGACACGCAAGCAATGACAAGGCAACAACAGCGAATAACTGGAGGACACCTGGCACATCGGTCTCGGGGCGTTACACTCTCCACGTACAGTCCACGTCCGATGGAAGCCGTTCCTTGACCACGTTGACCATGCCACGCCGAGAGCACCAGGGCGGTGGACGACGGTGATGCCTAGGAAGGGGACGACGCGGAGCTGGGGAAGACGCGGCAGTGGATTCCCACGCGTAGAGGAGTACGAGGGTTCACTGGTTCGCTGTGGTGTGAGGCTGCCGTCGCCGCAGAATAACAGGGGGTGTGGGTGAGTAGAGGGATGGCCTGGCCAGCGGTGGGAGTAGTAGGGGGCGGTGAGGCCTCCGCCACATCGCAGCCGGCCACGGGAGGCAGGAGCACGAGGCACGACCGGCGCTGGTTAGGGCGGCTGGAGCAAGAAGAGCAGAGGTTGAAGAAGCACAACGGCCGTTGGATGGACAATGTGTGGTCACCGGAGCTAGAATCGTGCATATTGACTAAGTTGACAAAGCCCTCGGTCTCTGTCAACTTAGTAGGCCCACAAGTCAGCCTCCCACCAAGGTGGGTCCCAGCTAGCAGGGGGTATTCATTTTTGTGCGTAATAAGGAGGCACTTCCGGTGGGTCCGAGCTGACAGCAGGGGGAACATTCTTTCACGAAATACGGTGGCCCGTCGGGTGGTTCCCAGCAGTCAGGGGCAAACGTTTTTTTCGCGATATACTGGTGGGCATCCGGTGGGTCCCTACTGTCACATGGAGGAATAATTATTTTCTGCGTAATAAGGAGGCACTTCCTTGCGGCTGCCGTGGAACCAGCTGTCAGCCTCTCCACGTACAGTATTCTTCCGATGGAATTTGGTCGTTGACCACATTGACCACGCCGCGCCGACAGCACCACGGCGGTGGACGATGGCGAGGCCTAGGAAGGGGACGACACGGAGCTGGGGAAGACGCGGCAGTGGATGCCCACGCGGAGAGGAGTATGAGGGTTCACTGGTTCGGCTGCGCTGCCGTCGCTGCAGAATAACAAGGGGTGTGGGTGAGTGGAGTGGAGGGATGGCCTGGCTAGTGGTGGGAGTAGTATGGGGGCGGTGAGGCCTCCGCGGCAGCACAACCAGCGACGGGAGGCAGGAGCAGGCGACACACTGGCGCTGCTTTGGGCGGCTGGAGCAAGAAGACCAGAGGTTGAAGAAGCACTACGGCTGTTGGATGGACATCGTATGGTCAGTCGAGCTAGAATCGTGCATATTGACTAAGTTGACAAAGCCCTTCATCCCCGTCAACTTAGTAGGCCCACTATACTAGGTCCTAGCTAGCAGGGGGAGTATTCATTTTTTTGTGCGTAATAAGGAGGCACTTCCTTGCGTGCGAAGATATAGCTGGTGGGTCCGAGCTGTCAGCGGCGGTAATGTTTTTTTCACGAAATACAGAGGCCGTTTCGGTGGGTCCCAGATGTCAGGTGGAGCAAATCATTATTTTGCGCATAATAAGGAGGCATTTCCTTGCGTGCGGCCGTGGACCCAGCTGTCAGCCTCTCCACGTACAGTCCACTTCAGATGCATGTCGGTCGTTGACCACGCTGACCACGCCACGCCGAGAGCACCGGGGCGGTGGACGACTGCGAGGCCTAGGAAGGGAACGACACGGAGGCAGGGAAGACTCGGCCGTTGTTTTTGTTTCCCACGCGGAGGGGAGTATGACTATACGAGGGTTTACTGGTTCGTCTGCCGTCACCGGAGAATAACAGCAGGTGTGGGTGAGTAGAGGGATGGCTAGGCCAGTGATGGGAGTACGGCGGGGCGGTGAGGCCTGCGCGGCAGCACAGCCGGCCGCGGGGAGGAGGGAGCAGGCATTCCCGCCGGCGCTTGTTTGAGCGGCTGGAGCAGGAAGAGCAGAGATTGAAGAAGCACGACGGCCGTTGGATGGACATCCAACAGTATACATGCCATTTGTGGAAAGCCTCAAATTTGTGGAAAACAACATACAACCCATCTGCCATTATTTCAAATAATTTACAGTCCATTTGCTAATTCTTACGGGTGTTTTTGGAGCCCATATTCTTTATGTTAGCATTACAGCCCATATTGTGGCCACGGTTAAAAAATTATACGAAATTTTGCATATGTCGGTGCGGTCTGAACTGTTTTTAATCCCGAAATCACATTCAGACTGATTTTAAAAATAAATGTATATCAATATAAAATCCAATAAATCGTCCACACATAAAAATCAATGCAATTTAAAATCTCGAAATGAAAAAAAGATATTTGAAAATAATTGCCGGTTTGATGTGTTTTAAAAATGTACAGCCCATTTCTCATTACTGATAGGCCATTTTCTCGGCCAGCCGAATGAAGCTCTCCTCGTCTTGAAAGATTTGCAGCCTAACAGGCCTGATAAAGCGACTTACTTGACAAATCACAAAAGAACTGGGCTAGCCATTTTTAGAAAGAATAAAAACTACTGGGCTGGTCTGTGGTAAACATAAAAGAAAAGGCTGTCTAGACAGGCCAGAGTGTCCTGCACAACCCAGTTGACACCCTGCTTCCGTCTCAAAAACAAATTAGAAAAATGCCACTCCAATTATGGCGATTCATAAAAATGCCACTGCAATTTCCAAACTTTGAAAAATGCCACTGCAATTTTTGCAAACTTTGAAAAACGCCACTGCAGTTTGCAAACTTTGAAAAACGCCACTCCAGACTTCGAAAAATGCCACTAGAAATGGCATGAAATGGCATTTTTCAAAGTTTGGAAATTGCAGTGGCATTTCTCGGATACACCAGATTTGGAGTGGCATTTATCAAATTAACCCAAAACAAAAATAACTGGGCGAGCTGCTGGGTCCCTGGTGTCAGCCGCTCGTTGTGCAATTCTCTTGTTTATTGACTACGTTGACAATGGCATGGGACCCAGATGTCAGAAATCCACTACGAGGAGTGAGGGAGTCCTGGATTAGGGGGTGTCCGGATGGCCGGACTATACCTTCAGCAGGACTCCTGGACTATGAAGATACAAGATTGAAGACTTCGTCCCGTGTCCGGAAGGGACTTTCCTTGGCGTGGAAGGCAAGCTTGGCGATACGGATATGCAGATCTCCTACCATTGTAACCAACTTTGTGTAACCCTAACCCTCTCCGGTGTCTATATAAACCGGAGGGTTTTAGTCCGTAGGACAACATACACAACAACAATCATACCATAGGCTAGCTTCTAGGGTTTAGCCTCTCTGATCTCATGGTAGATCTACTCTTGTACTACCCATATCATCAATATTAATCAAGCAGGACGTAGGGTTTTACCTCCATCGAGAGGGCCCGAACCTGGGTAAAACTTCGTGTCCCTTGCCTCCTGTTACCATCCGGCCTAGACGCATAGTTTGGGACCCCCTACCCGAGATCCACCGGTTTTGACACCGGCATTGGTGCTTTCATTGAGAGTTCCTCTGTGTCGTCACCGTCAGGCTTGATGGCTCCTACGATCATCAATGGCGATGCAGTCCAGGGTGAGACCTTCCTCCCCGGACAGATCTTCGTCTTCGGCGGCTTCGCACTACGGGCCAATTCACTTGGCCATCTGGAGCAGATCGAAAGCTATGCCCCTCGCCGTTAGGTCAGATTTGGAAGTTTAAACTACACGGATGACATCCGCGGGGACTTGATCTTCGACGGATTCGAGCCACTGCCGAGCGCGCCGCACTGTCACGACGAGCATGATCTAGCTCTACCACCGAACAGTGCCCTGGAGGCCGCACCCGCATCGGCATCGACCCTTAATTCGGAGCCAACTGCGCCGATCGAGGATGGGTGGTTGGACGCCGCCTCGGGGGCTGCGATCCCAACGGCGATCGAGCCGAACACCAGCCCCGCACTCTGCAAGACTCGTGACTCCAAGGAGCTGGACTCCTCTCCGGACTCTGAACCCTCCGCGCCCCTGCCAATCGAATCCGATTGGGCGCTGATCATGGAGTTCACTGCCGCGGACATCTTTCAGCACTCGCCTTTCGGAGATATTCTGAAGACACTGAAGTCTCTCTCTTTATCACGAGAGCCCTGGCCGGACTACAGTCAGCAAGGTTGGGGTACGGATGATGAAGAAATTCAAAGCCCACCCACCACCCACTTTGTAGCCACTATCGACGATTTAACCGACATGCTCGACTTCGACTCCGAAGACATCGACGGTATGGACGCTGATGAAGGAGACAATGAAGAACCAGCGCCTATTGGGCTCTGGAACGCCACCTCGTCATATGACGTATACATGGTGGACGCACCAAAAGATGACGACGAGGAGCGGAAGGACGCACCGAAGGCTTGTTCCCTCGAAAAACAGTCAAAGCGGCGACGCAAGCGCCGCCCCAAATCCCGCCTCGACGTAAATAGCGATCACACAGACCTAGCGCTGGAGCAGGGTGAACCGCCGCCGGACAACGACAATCCAGATAATCAAACCGAACAAACAAATCCTATCAAGGATAGTGGTCCAGATGACATAACGCCGGACAGACACCCGGAGCAGCAGACTGCCCGTAAAAGGCTTGTTGCCACCGCGAGGAGTCTGAAAAAGCAAAAGCAAAGGCTGAAGGCCGCGCAAGACACACTCCAAATCAGATGGAGTAAAATACTCAACACTGCAGCAAGGTACGGCGACAATCGCCCCTCCAAAAGCTACCCAAAGCGGAAGCTGCTACCTGAATTCGATGAGGAGGCCTCAGAACCCCCACAACCAAATATCAAAGCAGCCACCTGGTCGGATAGACGACCCCTCTACCAACACAGAGCGGCATACAACGCCACTCACAATACAATACGCGACCCATGCGAGGCCTCACACCCAAAGGACGGCGCAACAAGATCCATCTATGGACCACGCAAGCGCGCCCCACCATACAATGCAACACAACAAACATCCGAATAACGCGGTACACCCAGCTACAGGGGTGCCGCACACCCCCTATGTTTCACCGATGAGGTGCTGGACCACGAATTTCTAGAGGGATTCAAGCCCGTAAACATAGAGGCATACGATGGAACAACAGACCCTGGGGTCTGGATTGGGGACTATATCCTTCATATCCATATGGCTCGAGGAGATGATCTCCACGCCATCAAGTACCTACCCCTCAAGCTCAAAGGGCCAGCTCGTCACTGGCTCAAAGGCCTCCTCGATAGCTCCATTGGAACTTGGGAAGAGCTCGAAGACGCCTTTCGGGCAAATTTTCAAGGGACTTATGTCCGACCTCCGGATGCGGACGATTTGAGTCATATAACTCAACAACCCGGAGAGTCAGCCCGAAAGCTTTGGAACAAGTTTCTTACTAAAAAGAACCAGATTGTCGACTGTCCGGACGCCGAAGCCTTGGCAGCTTTCAAGCATAGCATCCGTGACGAATGGCTCGCCAGACACCTCGGCCAAAATAAGCCGAGGACGATGGCCGCATTAACAAACCTCATGACCCGCTTTTGCGCGGGTGAAGACAGCTGGCTAGCCAGATGCAGCACTAGCGACCCCAGTACATCTGAAGTTAGAGATGGAAATGGGAAATCATGGCGCAACAGCAATAACAAACGCCGGAATAAAGAAGACATCACGAAGGGCATGACAGTAAATGCTGGATTCAAAAGCTCTCGGCCAGGTCGAAAGCCGCCCCCTAAAGGCACCGGGGATGAATTGTCCAGCCTCAACAAAATTCTAGACCAAGTATGTCAGATTCATAGTACCCCTGGTAAACCTGCTAATCATACCCACAGAGAATGTTGGGTCTTCAAGCAGTCCGGCAAGCTCAACGCCGTACACAAGGGGGAGGATACACCAAGTGAAGACGAGGACGAGCCCCCCAAGCAAGACATGGGGGAACAAAAGAAATTTCCACCAGAAGTCAAAACAGTAAACGTGTTACACGTAATCAAGGGAAAAAACAACGCGGCACTCCCAGGAAAATATACCCAAGTGCCTGTCACCATGAAGTCCTGCCACTGGTCATCTCAACCGATCACTTTCGACCATCGCGATTACTCAGCAAGTATCCGACATGCAGGATGGGCTGCCCTGGTATTAGACCCAGTAATTGGCGGATATCACTTCACAAGAGTCTTGATGGACGGCGGCAGCAGCCTAAACATAATATATCAGGATACAATCCGCGGGATGGGGTTAGACCCAACACAAATTCGCCATAGCAATACTACCTTTAAAGGAGTAATGCCAGGCCCAGGGGCTCGTTGTACGGGCTCCCTTCTACTACAAGTTATATTCGGCTCCCCCGATAACTTCCGTCGCGAGCATTTAACTTTCCACATCGCTCCATTTCAAAGTGGCTATCAAGCACTGCTTGGACATGAAGCTTTCGCTCGCTTTAATGCAATACCACACTACGCCTCCCTCACACTCAAGATGCCCGGTCCACGTGGCATCATCACAGTGCACGAAAATATCAAGCGATCTCTGCGCGCCGAAGAGAGTGAGGCTGCCTTGACAGCCGCACACTAAAGGCGCCCGGACAAGCGAAAGCATCCAATAGGTCGTCAAAACCTCAGATACAACTAATCGAGTCCGGCGCCACTACTTATACCGAATAAATGGTCACACCCCTATTTGTCAATACAAGGGGCTCAACACGCGCAGACGAGTGGCAATTTCTTATCATCTTGAATTATACATGGTTTCTTTAAAAACTATCTTTTTGCACGACAACTTTTTCACTTAAACTTCCTCTCTTTTACAGACGATCATCGTGCTACACCCGTCCAGGATACGGCACAACGGAGACACAGGCGCAGACGTGCAGCAGGGACCCGCTCCAAGGATTCTTTTTAGATTAAGACCCTGCGTAAACCTTTTTTACTGTCTCTTGTTGATACATATCCACCGTTGAGAAGGATGCTGACGTCTTGGCATGTGGCCACGCTAGAACAATGCACGTACCTGGACACAAGGGGCTTCTTACAAAGGCCATTATTTAGGCCCGGTTTATACCACAAAGACCGAATACCTTAGGGAGTGTTCAGCGTCGCGAGTTTGGCCCTATATGCATCAGCTCCGAATCATTGTCTTTGGTCAAATGTTCGGTTTGCCCGGCTCCTGTGTTTTGGTGCCTTACATTCCGCTTTACCGGCTAAGGTAGCACCAGGAGAACTACTGCGATTGTGTCCTGGTTCATCCGGACGAGCACCTCAGTAGAGAAAGCCGAAAACTGACTGTCATGATATAGTGTGAGAATGGTCAACCACTCAATGACCTGTGGGAATGTTAGAATTCCTCCGTCTTAACGAAGGGCCGTTCTCCGGCCAGGCATGTACGCACCCCGGAATCGGGAGAGTGCGGAGCCACCAGGGGCTATCTAGTAGCCCCACTGTCAAACTCCTATGGCTAAGTGAAAGTGCTAAAGCATTATAGTCCGGTTGCCTCGCTCGCTTCGCTATCACCTCCTTAATAGGACCAAGACGTTGGGTTAAGTGTGAACGCGTGTTTTTGTGAGCACCTCCGCATTATATGCATGGGGGTTGAAGCCGACGACTGCAATCTTTCAGGTTATACACATGTATACATAAACGGCCGCCCAGGAGGCATCATATTACTTTCAGGCAAAAGTATAAAAATAGCCTTATAAAAATTTATAAAAAGCATTTCTCTTACAATGAGATTAAATATCACTCAAACATAATATTTTTTTGAGCACTGGGTCTCTATCAAACGAGCACCCTCAAGAACTTCTTCAAAGTAGTGCTCAGCAGCCCTTCGACCTATGGCCGAATCCCGCGCTGCGACAGTGGTAGCATCCATCTCCGCCCAGTATGCTTTAACACGGGCAAAGGCCATCCGTGCGCCCTCTATGCACGCCAACCTCTTCATCGCATTAATGCGTGGCACCACGTCAAGGAACTGCTGCACCAAGCTGAAATAGCTGTTCGGGTTTGACCTTTCCGGCCATAGTTGATCCACAACAGACCTCATGGAGAGTCCGGACAACCTATTTAGTTCGGCCCATTCGGCTAATTGGTCGGTCAATGAAAGTGGGCGCTCGGGAGAATGGAATTGCCTCCAAAACAGCTGGTCTACTTCACGGTCCGTCTGACCCTGGAAGTACTTGGCCGCATCGGTAGCGCTCGCCGCCAAATCCATATACACATCCTCCGAACTCCACAGCCGATCCAGAGGGGCATACCGTGGATCTCCGAACTTCCTCCGCAACATAAAGGATTTCCCAGCTACAATATCCCCGGCTTCCCGCAGCTCCTCCTTCTTTGCCCTCATAGCAGAGCGGAGGTCTTTTTTCGTCGCAGCAACCTTCTCAAGGCCCAATGCCTTTGCTTGGTTTTCCTTTTCAAGAACCCGGCAACGGTCGGTAGCGGCTTTTAATTCTATGGCCATCTTGTCTCAGCTCTCGCCATGCGCGGCCTTCTCGGCTTGCAACTCTTCGGCCGCCTTCAAAGCAGCCGCATTACCCAACCTCGCTTGTTCCTTGGCTCGGGCAAGTTCTGCCTGCAAGGCTTCAATAGTGGCAGCTCCATCTGCAGTCACAACATATTAAAGATGCTGGCATCATGCTGCTCTTCCTACTGTGGCATTTACCAGATAATGACACTTACCCTGTGCCTCGTCAAGCCTTTTGTTAACAAGCTCGATGTCGGCATCTGCCGCATCCAACTGCCATTCTAAATGGGCAAACTCGCTAGTCCGGCTAGCCACCGAAGCTTCCATCACCTGCACATAAAGGCAGTATGGTTATTACATGGGAATATGATCCTCTGTTCGTCGTCGTTTCCGACGACAACTAGAGTCTCAGGGGCTACTATCTATAGAGGGCACACCTAGCATGTGCAGGACTATCATACATTCTTTTATGTACCTCAAAGCCTGTTAGTAGACTCATAAAAGCTTCATGCAATCCGCTTTCGGCGGATGATATTCTCTCCATTACCGTATTCATCAGCACACGGTGTTCATCTAAGATGGCCGCTCGCCCCACCAACTCCCTCAGAACATTCGATTGCACACTAGACGGTGCCGGACTCTTTTGTCTGCTCTCTTAGAGAGCCGGACACTGGGAGCTTCGGGGGTCAATGGGGTTATCTTCCAGCCTCACCGGACTCGGAGAGGCCCTCCGCGATGACACTTCAGGGTCGCCCGCTTCTGGAGCGGAGGAGTCTGGAGGAGGCGTTTCGCTCTCCATCATCTCTGGAAGAAGATCCCCCGAAGACGAGCTCATTTGAGAGGGGCTAAGTCCCGAACTGCAAAAATACATGCGGTGGTTATTCTTTCAGAAGAAAAAGATGGCATATCTGTACTATTGAAGTATCCCGGGTCACTTACGACTCGCGGGAGAATTGATCCCCCCGCGGACTTTGTGCGGCAACAGCTCCCCCCCCAAGGTAGGACCCTCTGTGGGAGACTTCTTCTCCAGTTTGGAAGCTTCGGCTTCCGAATCCCCGGGCGCAGTCCTTTTCCTCTCCTGGTCGTCTTCCTTCATGGAGACGCTCGCTCCCTCGGCTAGAATGGGCAGCGTTGGGGGCCCGCTTCTGCCCGTATTATCCTCCACTGTATCCTCCTTCAAGGGCTCCGGGCAAGGTGCGGTCTGGAGCATCTTTTCCAATACCGGATTTTCCAAACCCTCGGGGAGGGGGGCCGAACACCGAATCAACTTCGCCTTTGTTAGCCAGTCCTGGTCAAAAAGCAAACTCTCAGAAATGACTTCGTAACAAAGGAGAGATAGTATGTTCGGCCAGAAGATGCCTTACCTGTTCGGCGGCGCGGTTACTACTCAGGCCCACGTCCTCGGTGATTTCCGGACACTCCACCTGAGGTCCGAAGAATGACTTGTACATCTCCTCGTGCGTCAGACCGAGAAAATTTTGAATGACACGCGGTCCCTCGGGATTAAACTCCCACAGGCGAAGAGGCCGGCATTTGCAAGGCTGGACTTGACGAACCAACATAACTTGTATTACCGCAACCAAACTGAAATCTCCATTGAAGTGATCTCGAATGCGGCTTTGCAGTCTAGGCATGTCCTTGGCTGGACCCTAGCTCAGACCTCTGCTGATCCATGACATTAGTTGTGGTGGAGGGCCCGAGCGTAAAACGGGGGCGGCCGCCCACTTGGCACTTCTAGGAGCCGTGATGTAGAACCACTCCTGTTGCCACAATTCAGACACCTCTGGGATGGAACCTTTGGGCCACAGAGCTCCCGTCATCTTGCGTATTGAGGCACCTCCACACGCTGCATGTTGCCCCTCGATCATCTTCGGCTTTACTTCGAAGGTCTTGAGCCATAGGCCAAAGTGAGGGGTAACCCGAAGGAAAGCCTCGCACACAACAATAAATGTCGTGATATGAAGAAAGGAGTCCGGAGCTAGATCATGAAAGTCTAGCCCGTAATAAAACATCAAACCCCTGATGAAAGGATCCAGAGCAAGGCCTAGACCTCGGAGGAAGTGGGAGACGAACACGACGTTCTCATTGGGTTTAGGGGAGGAGACGGCCTGCCCTCGGGGAGGCAGCCGATGCAAAATCTTGGCGGTCACATATCTGGCCTCCCTCAACTTTTTGATGTCTTCTTCCGTGACGGAAGAAGGCATCCATCAGCCTTGAAGGCTAGATCCGGACATGACTGAAGGTTCGGAGCACCTGACCTGAACTTCGGGCGTTTGAGCTTGAGGTGGGGGTAGGATTCGATTGAGCACGGGAGGGAAAAATAAAAGCATTGTCCCCTTTATAAAGAGGGTGAATATCAAGCGTCCTCTCTGTGCCCGTTTGGACTTGCCTATGATCTAGGAGTCCTAGAAGCGATTGGGTTACCCACGCCCGTATTGATGAGAATCCCGGAATAAGGGGACACGATCTCTGCTTTGACAAGACGTGCCAAGGAAACCGCCTCGCATGACGCGCTGAGGTGGGATAATGAAACGACTCGGATAGAGGCTTGGCCGTGGTGTGTCACACTACGGAATACGTCAACATATTAGATTTGTGTAAATATTATTCTCTCTATGGCAATATGTGGAAACTTATTTTGCAGAGCCAGACACTATCTTTGTGTTCAAAATCTTCTATGAAGTACTTGGAGAAGGAACCCGCCTTGCAATGTCGAAGACAATCTACGCGCCGGACTCGTCGTCATTGAAGCCTGGTTCAGGGGCTACTGAGGGAGTCCTGGATTAGGGGGTGTCCGGATGGACGGACTATACCTTCAGCCGGACTCCTGGACTATGAAGATACAAGATTGAAGACTTCGTCCCGTGTCCGGAAGGGACTTTCCTTGGCGTGGAAGGCAAGCTTGGCGATACGGATATGCAGATCTCCTACCATTGTAACCGACTTTGTGTAACCCTAACCCTCTTCGGTGTCTATATAAACCGGAGGGTTTTAGTCCGTAGGACAACATACACAACAACAATCATACCATAGGCTAGCTTCTAGGGTTTAGCCTCTCTGATCTCGTGGTAGATCTACTCTTGTACTACCCATATCATCAATATTAATCAAGCAGGACGTAGGGTTTTACCTCCATCGAGAGGCCCGAACCTGGGTAAAACTTCGTGTCCCTTGCCTCCTGTTACCATCCAGCCTAGACGCACAGTTCAGGACCCCCTACCTGAGATCCGCCGGTTTTGACACCGACAAGGAGCCATTTCTTTTATTGGCTTGAAATAAGGAGGCACTTGCTTGCGTACTGCCATGACCTTGGCGGGTCCTGCTGTCATCCTCTCCACGTACAATCATCTCCTGATTGTGTATGCGTCAACTTGCTAGGCCCACAAGTCAGCCTCTAAACCGTGGAGGACAAATACAACCCATTTAAAAAAATAACAGCCCATTCCATACGTTCAAATGGAAAGTTACATTTAGACCAAAGTAACAGGTCTGATCCACATATAGAGTACTGAACTTCCACGTTGACAACCATCATAGCCAAGTTAACTATCTACTCCCACTAACACTCTAGTAGCGTACAAGTACTAACTTACTCTTAGCTAACTAGACGATGCCGGCCGCCATCTGCTGTCCATGCTAAACGCCGGCACCGGCATCCTCCACCTTGCCTCAGACTTGCCAGAAGTGTGATAGGGCGCGTTGCTCGCGCGCGTTGGCCCTTTCCATGCCGGCATGGTCCGCCGAAGCTTCGGCTTCCAAGCGAGAAACCCACTTGATGAACTGGTAGTAAAAATCAGCGTCGCGAACGCGTGCGTGCCCGACAGCCTCCATGGCTATTTTCCAGGCGCCGGCCTCCACGTTGTCGGCCCAGTTGCGGGCGCTCTGCTCGCGACTCAGAGCGTCGGTGCGCTGCTGCTCCATGTCCCGCCGGCGGCGCAAATTGGCGATACGCTGCTCCTCCGCCAGGCGGTCGCGCTCCAACAACTCCTACTCCTCCGCCATGTGGTCGCGCTCCAACAACTCCTCGATCTCCGCATTGCCATCTAAAGACAGATAGAATACCTCCTCCCTCCGTCTGCCTTTCGGTGAAAACCCAAACACTAGTTCCGGTGGTGACCGCCTCTGGCGTCACCTACCGCGGACGGGCGGGGGCATGGCGGACATGGCGAGCGACGTCGGGCCGGTGGGGGCTTATGAGGATATGGCGAGCTGGGTCATGGTGGCACCTGAGAAGGCCGGGAAACAGTACTTATAGGCGGAAGGTAGCGCGACGGTCATCGGAATTCAATGCATAATGGCTTAGCGCGCCAGCTTGCCATGGAAAACTAGAGAAACTGAAATTATGACTGTGTTGTCCCGTCCCGTCTGGGTCGCACGCCGGCATGGCGGTCAAACGAGTGCACTCGAATCATCTCCCTCCCTGTCAATAATGATTCCACGGATTTAAAGCGTATCTTTTTTCGCATCAGTTAGCTGCCTTAATTACGGTCGACTGCATGCAGGCACTCAGAATCGCTTGCAGGCAGTATGCGAAGCAGCATGCAACGAGTCGCAGCCGTGGGCACGCATGCAGCCACTTAAATCGCTGGAATTAATTAGGCTTAAACTTCTGCATGCCATTAATTATTGCCATGCCTTGGTCTTGCTGCTTTGCTCACGGGACTAATAAATCCCGGACGGAGGGAGTACCTTGGTTGGTGAGAGGTTTGAATTAAGCCCTGCAAAACGGAAAGGAGGTACTAGTACGTGCGTGATCCGCTATTTATTTGTGTAGGACCGAGTAGGCCGTTTCTTAAATTGAGCCCTGCAAACCAGAAAGGAGGTAGTACGTGCGTGATCCGCTATTTATCCGTGTAGGATCGATAGTGTAGCTTGTCAGTTTCTTCAAAGGTAGGCATTTTTATCCGTGCAGGATCGATAGTGTAGCCTGTCAGTTTCTTCAGAGGTAGGCATTTTTATTCAAAAAACTTCCACTTCGCATCTTGCATCGCAAATAAAACTGCCAGGAGCACATTTGTAGGCTAGCTAGTGATCGATCAGTAACTTGTAAACACTGAGCGAACAGAAATAAGTAACTGTTAATGCATCTCAATGATTCACAGATCATATACAAATATGTAGCTCCAAAAGCAAAGATCAGCCACTTCGGATCTTGCGTCGCAACTAAAACTAACTAGTACGATTCCCATACATAAGATCAACATGTTAATGCATCTCAATGATTCACAGATTATATACAAATATGTAGCTCCAAAAGCAAAGATCTAGAAAAAAACATCTGTTCTTCCTACTAACATGGATGCTTCTCTTGGCCAACATTCAGTACAGACTGAAAGACAAATTTGTTTGTGAAGTCTACAATTCCTCTTGCAAACGTAAGTGGTTTCACCAACAGCTGGAACCATGAGAATTAACCACACATGATGGAGGAACATCCACTGCAATATGATTTGGTCTTCTCTCGATCACACGGCGAGACTATTTGCGGAATACAAACTTTAACTTAGGCAAAATGATGCCCATTGTATAATCAGACCAAAGTAGTGAAGCACATAGTGTTGGCCAATAAATAGTACAATACTACTTTTCTGCAGTCCATGAAGTGACTATCCAATCTTTCCGTGTCTATTTTCAAATGGCACTGCATGCAGTGACTATACTATTCTCTTGTGCAGTTCAACCAAAATTGCGGGCACTTTGTTTGTTTGCCAAATAGCAACGGGCAGACATCTCTGTCTGCACAAATATCAAGCAGCTAGTAAACATATACCACACCTTGTACTTTCGGTTTAAACATGTCTCTTCCGCTTAGCACCTGTCATGTTCTACACTGGACAATCTGATACAGTTATGTTTTGCCCTGTACAATTTCATACTGAATTGATTTGCTGGTTCAGAGCAGAAATATAGCACCTATTCTTCATCAGACCAAGGATATCCATGTTCGCAGTGATGGAAGAGGTGAAATCGATACAACCGAAATTAAGCATCCAATCATTGAATCCTGTCCTGCACCTCCAATGTAGGTCCACCCTGCCAATAAATTCACATGCAAACCACTAGTATTACTATCTAATGACAGTACAAAAAGAGTAGCAAGATAGTAGCAAACCATGTACCTTCGTAATGAACGGCTCATAGTGCCACCAATTGGATATAAAGGTTTGGAAAAAAAACATGCCCCTAATGTTGAACCAGTTGGACTTTTTGTGCAGTTCCACTAAAATCAAGCATCCCTGTTTGCATAGATATTGAAAGTGTGATTACTCTAAAATTGGCACTAGTTGAAGCATAGACTCACAAATATAAGCATTCCAATTTCTTAATGGGAAAAGGTAGCAAGACTATTTCTAACCACCTGTTTGAAGGAATAAATAAAGCAACGGCGGCTGATGTCAGGAAGACATACATAGTTTTTTCTGGAAAAGTGAGCCATTCCTGACCTTTCCTCTTCTTTTAAGCAAATTTTGTGCAGTTCTACTAAAATAAAATGCCATCACCGCCTTGACAATTCAGTGACACTGTACAAAAGGAAATGACTTAACATTACATCATTGATGTCAGGTATGTAGTCGACAGGCATTAGAGACAAACATACATACCTCCTCAAGAGAACAGCCGGAGGAGGTGCCCACTCTTGACCTTTCCTCTTGTATTCATAATTGTCTGTGCAGTTTAACCAAAATAAAATGACATCAGCACCTTGGCATTTTGGTGACACTGTACAAAAAAATTAACTTATCTCATGAAAGTGAGGTATGTAATCTATAAGCAATAACAGTGCAAAAATCTGAAGGTAGTAACAAGTTTCATCGTTGGTATACTGGCTGTGCAACAACATTAGAATGCCTTAGCTGAAAAATCTTTTATACATCCACAATCAACAGCTAACCTTGAAATAATCCAGTGACATTAAATGGCATTGCTTAAATTTATAGGTTGCATTAGACTGAGAGCGGCATTAGTTAAATGTGGCATCACTTTAGCAGTAGCATTGCTTGACTTGACTGCTGGCGTTATACTAACAGCAAAAAAGTGGCAATAAGAGCATGGGAGGCCCATTCGGACAGTGGGCGCACCAGTACGATGTACCTCCACGGACGCAGAGTGGTGAGGGAGGTATGGTTGCCCAGAGCAACAAATATCCAGGCAGCACATGTGGATTACGTCCCATTTTTATTCTCTTTAGCCACCTTTTTCCTATGCGAGGACAACAAACCGATCGTCCTGGTCATTCTCTATTGCGTTGTCATGCCTTTCTACCCTTCTTCAACCAAGAGACACGATATTCGTTCCTTAGCTACTGATTTTCCCCTTTTCAACCTAGATGCGGGTTCGATGCCTACTCTCTTGGACAGTACAGTCTCCCTTCCTTTCCTTATTCAACCCAGACATGGATTAGTCTACATGAAGTAGGGTTTCCTTTAATAGTGCAAATTATGGTTTTCGTCTGCGTGGCCAGCAGAGCAGAGGATAGCAAATTGGGAAGATGGTGGAGTGGAAAAAGATCCACATGCAACGACGTGGCAGATGGGGCAATAGAACAAGGTTATGGTTTGAAAAGAGGTAGCATACCTGAGGGTCGACGGGAAGTGGCTTCGCTCGTGGTCGTCGTCCTCCGCCCACACTACGACAACAATCTTGGGGACGGAGGCCATCCCGCGCGGGCGCTAGGTCTGAGAGGACGGCCTTGTCGTCAGTGCGTGACCTCGCTCGCCGACGACGAGTGCGTCAATGCTGCACGTCCTTTTCTTCCCCGACGGATCTGTGACCACCATTGAGGAGGGAGAGAGGGGCCATCTTTTTAGATCTGGAGAGAGGGTGGTAGTGTGAGAAGCAAGTGGGCAGCCCTTAGCAAGAAAGTGCTCAAGCTCCAGCCTATATATCTTTTTATACTACTAGTACTGGAGGTGGAGTAGTGGTAGAGTAGTTTATATTTTCTCTGCATACAGTACCAGTTAGTCATGCTTCAAAACTGATCGGCACGCCATTAAAAAAATAAAGGTCGATAACTAATGCGGCACCTCGGGCCAACGCGGCCAGATCACATTTTGCACGAGAAATTACACACCATGTTTCGTTGACATGTGGTCCCGTTCCAACATATCAGTGAGACGACGACGAGTAGTAGGAGTATTTTCGAACGGACATGTAGGCCGGGGCGCCTCTTCGTGAACCGTGGCAAACTCGCAACCTTCCACCGACTCTTCGCCTTTCCCTCTCGATTTGCATCTGCTGTCGCACGCTCTTCCTCTCGCTCCTCCATTTTCCTTCGGCCCTTCACCCTTTCTTCTGCCATTGTTCGATCGTCTTCTCCATGGAGGGAATAGGCCGGAAACAACCCCGTTATTCTTGCCCCGATCTAAAAGATGACGTGGTGGAGGAACTCATTGATCGGTGCGACGTCATCACCTCGGCTAGCATGGCAGGTTCGTTCAAGCCCATTCTCGACTCAACTAATAACATCATTACAAAGAACCCAAGAGTCAAGGAGCGGTTTGATCTCCCCTATCTTCTTCGCCGTGACCCTGATGACTGGCGCCGGCACGACGGAGGCCTCGCCCTATGCCAGTTGATGTCGCTTGATAATGATACGTATGATGTTAAGATGCCATCGCTTGAGGGCAAGGCTTGGGCTGGCGCAAATGGAGATTGGGTTGTTTACATTGGGTTCAACTGCGAGTGGGTACTTGTGAATGTGTACACTCGTGACCGGGTTCCACTTCCAAAAATCTCAGCAGACTGCTCAGAGGTTGAGCACACAGGTATTGTACGCATGTTCAAATACGATCATGGTGACTGTCTTCTACGGAAGATAGCAATTTGTCGAGTTCCCAACCGCTCTTGGAATTACAACAACTATCAAGTTGTTGCTATCTTCGACAAGCTTGTTGCCGTCCTTCGTGGTTCGACTCGATGGATATTGCTCAAAAATCAGTTTCTGTACACGGATGAGTACTATGATGCAATTCAATACGAGGGCCTTGTGTTTGCTGCCACCACTCATGGCACTGTTTTTGCATGGGATCCTCGTAGTTTCGGTACGTTTGTCTTCCACGGTAATTATAATTGTTTCATCCACATGCATGCGGGTTAGCAAGTTTCCCTTTACTAATTAACCTTCTTCTTGTGTTTCCAAGGTCCTGTGAACATCCCACCACCTATACTTGAAAAATTTTAAAACCAAGGGGGAGATGACGATGGTGATGATCACGAGCATGAGGACGAGCAGAACCCATATACTCAGTGGCGTCTGGCAACTAATTCTGATGGATCACCTCTTCTTGTGTGTATACAGCCCACTGATGATGTTCCTACTAAGGAAGCAGGTGTAGTCTCCCATGGTCGCACTCTCCGGACCTATTCCAACACCCGTTGCATGGTATTCGGGATGGATACTAGTGTGCTAGCACCAACTCCTTCTCCCTGGTACAGAATTGATAGTCTTGGAGAAAACTCGCTATTCCTTGGACAAAACTATCCGATGATGGTGAAAGGCGATCCAACTGCTATTGACACAACGTTAACAGTACCATTTATGAGAAGCAATTGTGTCTATACCTCGGACATTTGGGTGGTTCCCTACCCTGGTACTGATATAGTAGGCCGCTTCAGCCTGGATGATCAGTCCTGCGATGGTTTCCAGATCAACAATCGATGGCCCGTCCCAGAGAATCACTTGTGGTTCAAAGCAAGCGTTTCCAACGCCGAGGAATGGTTGAGTTGAAGTTCATTTCATTGCTTGTTATTTGTTGTGTGGTGAAAACTTTAGTATTTATAATGTATCCTCGTTGTCGATGTGGGTTGATGACCTGTTGTATGTAATAAAATGATATTCCTATGATAAACTTACTAAATTTATGAATGGCTTTCGAGTCGCTTCTCTGAGTGAGTGGTGCGACGAGGCAAAAAATATTTTCCGAATACATAATTGTACGTGCATTGCAACAGGTTATCAGATGAGGCCAATCAACAATAGTAGTACACTATTTGTACTAGCTTCACATGCTTTGCGTGTCGGGCGGGTGTTTTTACTGTAGCCATATGTTATTGTGTTCGTTGTACGTAACCAGCACCTCGAATCCTCGATACTAGTACTATATAGTAGGAGTAAGTAGTAGGAGTAGTAGGGTGGCATGGGCTAGAACAAGCATTCACATCCAGGAGTACGGCACACGCCACCACCACGACATCCATCTGACACCATATTATTTCTTGGAGTCCGTGCTAGAGCAATCTCTTCAACCTCATCGTTTCTCTAACTTCAGCCATCGCACGGCGGGCGAGGTGGGGGTTTGCCGATAGTCGGTTTCCTTAACTGCGGTCCCACTTGTAAGGCCAACTCGAACGCACGACCCCAAACGCACCTCCATTTTGCACGAACTCCAACGATAATTTTGACTAGAAAAGCAAGACCAAAGAAAACAAGAACCACAAGAATACATTTTACTACTCCTGTAAGTTGGATTAGTGCCTTCTCGATGCATTCATTGTTGATCTGCGAAGGCTCGATCTTGCGTCTGTGCTAGCTAAAAGTGATAGAACATCTACTAAATTGCGCTCTATCAATATATGGATGTACTCTTCTTCCCAATACAAAAACTTGCATCCATTCTACTCCCTCCGTTTTACAATACATGCCTTCTATTTGTCAAAATATATATGTATCTAGACATGTCTTAGTATATAGGTACATCCATTTTTGGACAAATGGAAGTCAAGTATTTTGGAACGGAGGGAGTACACAATAAAAATTTTAAGTTAGCACAACTAGTCTAATCCGAGAGCTGAACCAAAGATTTGGTTGGGTTCTTCCTCCTTTTGCCGACACGTGGGACATCCAGCATCCAGGTCGTGTCATGAAAGAAAATAGAGTGGTAGTTGAAGCCACGAGATGTGCATCTTGGGTTAAACCATAAATAAAATCTTACTACTCTTGAGTAACTCCAAAAGCGGCCACCGAAGATCTTTATTGGATTTGTTTTTCATCACCAGCACGTCGAGGTGAAAGATGTGCAGGTTCAGTGGGTCCTCTTGCGTTTTCACTGACATGTGGGGCCGCATGTGAGCAAACAGATGATGGGCTCCGTGCGTCCGCTGGCTGGCTGAGAAGAGAGATAGAGGAGGGCTGAGCACAGACTGCAGGAAATTTGTTCTACGTACCTCAATATAGGCTCGATATAGCGGGGTGGCATGGGCCATAACTAGCATTCACGTCTAGCAGTACGGCACCCGCCACCCACACGAGTCCCATCCGACACCAATTTTCTTGGAGTCCATGCTACAACCATCTCTTCTCCCTCCTGTTTTCTTAGCCATCACGCGGTGGGCAGAGTGGGGGTTTGCCGATAGTCGGCTTGCTCAACTGCGGTCCCACTTGTAAGTGAAAATGCAACACCGCACGCATTCCCGCTTGAGCGGCGTGCCGGACCAACCGTGTGGGGGTGCGACGCGAACACAGTAGGCTTTTCCTTTTGAACTCGTAACTTGTAAAATTTGGTTCTGCTCCATGGCGCGACCGATAGATAGAAAATAACGATTTTGCCTAGAGTAATGAGAAGTTTGGTTCTGGCGCCGTTCATGCATGGAGTACGTACGAAAATTATGAAGTTGATGCGAAAGGTAAGATAATTACTATAGTATCATATACTACTACATGGATTTGACGGAAAGATAAAAATACATACGGATCCATCAACGTTCAACGACATCCTCACGCCCTAGTGCACCGGGTCACCAACCGACATGTGAGGAGCAGCGGCGTTGGCGGCGAGCTCAACGTGCTTCTGAACAGTGCCGTCCAAGGTTGCCCTGCGCTCCAAGAAGGCCAGCGTCCTATCGTCCTCCTCTTGCATGTATTAGTCCTTGTGGACGATTTACGCGTAGACGTGGGTGATTATGTCGATGGTGTCTTGCTGCGCCACGCGCTGCACGGTGAGTGCGACCTCGAGGTGGACATTCTCAGGCGCGACGGCGGACAGTCGCAGGGCCACCAGTGCATCGAAGAGGTTGTTACCATAGTGGCTGCTGAGGGTGGCGGGCATCGCAGAGCCTGGGCGCGTCGGCTGGAGGCTTACGTCAAAGTCGTCCACAAGCTTCTTGATGACGGTGAACTTGTCGAGGAAACCGATGAGGACCTCGTCGAACAAGGAGACGAAGCTGTCGTCCAAGCGGCCCCTCGCCCTGGCGGCCTCAAGCAATACTACCTGGAGACGTTCCTTGGTGCCGGGCCGCAGGCCAGCGTCGTGGACCATCTGGTACAGCCGGCTGATGCTCACGCTCATCGCCTCCATGGGTCTAGCGTAGCTTCTAGTAAACTGATCTTGTGATTCGAGTGATCACTCAGCCCTTGGTTAGCGTGCGTAGGTGCGTAGAATTTTGTACTACTCCTCGGCCCTCTACTGCACCTGCCTTTGGCTGTATGATAGGTGGGCCAGCCACCGCCTGGGGCCACGTGTCATTCACCGAAAGGCAGTTGCCGTAAGTCAATGAAGCTGCGTCCCCCTTCGTGCCGGTGCAATATAGTCATCTCACCGGACCTCTAGTTGGGGCCAAACGAGAGAAGTTTGATGTTTACTGGTTTATTGGCCCCCTTTGCATTTTGCGCCAAGTTTTGACCTTTAATTTAACTAATAAAATGTTAATGCATGTAAACAAAAATGTTGTGTAAGTCAGCTTACGAAAACCAAATAATCCCAAAATACTTAGGCATGGTGCATTAAATCCCTCCTTGTTTCTTATTTCGTGACATATCAACCAATGAGAGATGTGGGCCGTGCATGCTTTCAATGCCTTGAGACTACCAAACATGACATGCAGTGTTTAGTTCATTGCATGTAATCCTATTAGTACTCTAGTTAGGAGTTGCAAAAAAACATTAAGTTCTCTCGCCGATAGGAATAAAACACCATGTATTTATTTACAAAGGGAGTAGTACATTTTTGGTGACATGCATTACTAGATATTGCTAGTCAAATACTAAAATCCAGATGGACGTGGTAGTACTCCTAAATCCAGACAGTGGTGCTACTAGTACTAGTAGTAGTACTACCAATGTAGTAGTAGTACTAGCACTGTACTACCCGTTGGTCAAATTATTACGTGCTGCTCCTCACAGTGAAGTGACAAGACCCTGCGCCGGAGATGACACCTGAGTATAGGCGCCGTGTTCGGCATACCATAGTCAGCCTCACCATATGCAGTCACTATCATCATGGCTGTAGAGCTAGCCTGCTTACAACTAGCCCCGTTCGACATAATTTCCCGTGCGTAGATGCCCGTGCATTGCATGGAACACCAATATTGGGGGTGGACGGCTCCGGCAGCGACCATCGCGCCAGATTTTTTCACGGCCTTCTACTCCTAGATGTGGTGGGGAGGAGATGAGGCTGATTGTGAGAGACAAGGAGTTGTTTGTAAATAGGGAACAAGTGCGGGCATCTTTTTGCAAAAATGGAGAAGCTTGGTTTGTATGCGTCAGATCTAGATCCGATGGCTATTGGTGAAAGATGGGAGGCACAACATCATCACCAACTCAGGACCTGTTTGATTCGCAGGATTTTGAAAACGAAGGAACAGGAGACGGCAATATTAGGGCCAGTTCTTTTGGGCGGCTTAAAAAATAAGCTGCCTCTCCCCAGCTTAAAAAATAAGCCGCTCCCAAAATTCATGGATTCTTCTAGATTAGTAATCCCATAACTAGCTCAGAAGCCCCAATAAATAAGGGAGGGGGCTTATGACAAAAGCTAGGGAGGAGGCGGCTTATTTTTTAAGCCGCCAAAAGAACTGGCCCTTACAAGTTTCAAACTGATATTACAAATGTTAGGAGTAATGCTGCACCTACGAAGAGGGAATTACTAGGAAGTTTACGTAAGAACTTTCGTTACTTTAGGTGGATGCAGCATTATCGTACAAACTAAAATCCACCGCCCTGACAAGTCACTAATGGGCAAATAAGTTTTCGAGTCTCTAGCCACTTGATGTTTCAAAAACAAATTCAGCTTCTGCGGAGACTTTGTCATTTAGTCTTAGACGCTTGCGGTGATCAACACGCCATTCATTGTTGCGCCAGAGAACGCCAAACTTCATTACCTTGAGCACACTTGCCTCCAGAACAAAGAACCTGGCCAATTTAATCTCTAATGTGCTGCCTCGGTAGTCGATCAAATCAATTTCTGTAAGATGGAGATCAAGGCATTCGATGAGATTGTTATAGTGCAACACATTTTTCACTTTCGGGTCTTTTTTTATCTGCAAAAGAAGAGAATATATTAGAGCAGCTGGCTGCATAAGATTGCCGTGTCATCAAGAGGTACCAATATCATTCGCTCATACGATAGGGTTGGCTGGCTAGTGATATTTTTTCACTCACTCTCTCTCTCTCTCTCTCTCTCTCTCTTTCTGTTTCCTCTCATTTAACTAGGAGCACGTGAAGAGCTTGGGAATTTGTTGCCTTCCACTATGTGGCCGATGCCATATTTCACAAAAGTATGCCACATAACACGCATCGATGTCAAATCAAAAGATTTTGGCACCGCTCTCGCGATGTGAGAGAGTTGGCACCGCTGTGCACACAGAACCACATGTATAAACAAATCAATCAAACCAACTACACCAGCCTCTCACTCTCCCAAACAAGTGTTTTTTATTACCTCAGTCCTCTCTCTCTCCCACACAGTGTTTTTTCATTGCGTGAGTTAATTTGGCACCGGAGCAAAGTAGGTGATCCAGATTGGGACACCAGGTGAGCAATGGAGGGGCATCGATGCCAAATGCATCACAAGTGAATTTGGCACATCTTTTGGCCTACATAGCCCACTTTTGTAATACTACCTCGTATTTAGTATAAAATTTTGACCATAAATTTACCTAAGAAATTGCCAATGCATGTCACTAAAAATTACACCATTTGAAATTATGTTCAAATACGAATCCAACGATATAGTTCTTAGTGACATGCATTAACATTTTGCCAGTTAAATCTATGGTCAAATTTTGATACTACAAAATTGGAAGAGTAAACCAGGACAGAGGTAGTACTTGCTCTTAGGGTAACCATAGAGTTACTGGAGTAGTCTAAGTTGCTTTCCACTATGACTAGCCTAGGCTACTATAGTAGTACAGCATAAAAACGATGCAGGTGATCACGTGAGAAAAAATACTAAAAACATTTCTTTCGGTGCAGTGCGTAGATGCAGTTTTGAACACTACACTTGTCATTGTAATTTGGGAAAATTACGAAAAAAGTGAGCTACGTTGTGATTACCGTTTACTTATAGGAAAGAAGTTTCACCTCGATGAGTAGCTTCTCCATGCATGGAAAGCATGTAAGGAATCCAACAACTTGATCCAGATTGGGGCCGATAGATTTTAGTGCTAAGATCTTCACTGTGCGTATGGATTGGGTCAAGCTTGTGGGAATCATTTTCTGGAAGACGATCGTAAATACATCAAGAAGAAATTAAAAAATGTAAATTTCGAGAAGACGGAGAAGAAGATGAGTGCTGTACCTGAACGATTACGGATCCAATAAAGAGTTCAGATAATTTGGCAGACGAGTACACCAACGCTGTCAATTTCGGCGCGTCAATACCATGATTTTTGTTGGACCTTCTAGATCCGATACAAGCAATCTCTCAAGGAAAGGCGCATTCTCAATGACCATAATGTGGAACAGCTGGAGTGATCTCTTCCCAATTGATGTCTTGTTGCGGGGCCAGCAAGACACATAAATCCATCGGAGATTCGTCGAGGCGATGTGGAGGCTAATGAACCCGTGGATCTGCTCAAGATGAAGGTACTCGAGCGCAGTACAGCTGCGGAGCAGGTGCTCCATAGCCTTCTTCGAGATGACAACGTCGAAGAGGTCAAGCTGCTTGAGTTGAGGGTGAAGAAGAGCGGGCGCGACATTAATCTGGGGAAGACAGCAGGAGCTGAAGCTGGCACGACGCAGCATTAGCGTGAGGCAGAGCGCGGACGGCGGCAGAGAGCGACATCATCCAGCTTCAAAGCTGAGCTCCTCGAGCTGATCTAGGGCGGGGGATAAGAACCACTCGTCGAACTTGGGTTGGACCTTGCAGTTGGTACTGAACATGCGGATGTCAAGCGTTTGGCTGGCCCAGGGTGCGATGAAAGGATCTTGGAGACTGCGGCCATGCGTTTGCAATCCCCGTCGCAGAGGCAGCTGTCGACGGTGAGGTTGAGGGGGACGCAGCGCCAGAGGGGGCGCCACCGCCGGGAGAGCAGGGCGGTCCACACGGTAGATTTGGTGGGGAGGAGGCCGATGATGACGAGCAACGTGTCGTCGGGGAGGCTGCTGATGAAGTCTAGGCTCGCCGGATGCGGTTTTGGCTCGAGCCGCCTCCGCTTGTTGGCTGCCTCGCCGTCCATCTCAACCGGCGGCGACACCGGTGTACACGTGTGCTGGTGTGTGTTGTGTGCTGGGTGTGCGTGAGTGCGTCCTTCTGTGCATGCCGCCGCGCAGTGGTGAATTGTGCGAGAGTGCGTCCTTCGCGCGCAAGAAGTTTGTTCTCAATGCGCCCTCAATTTACTAGCGTGCAGGGTGCTACCCCGAGTGGTTTCAACTTTGTTTACTTCACCGCGTGTCAGATGGGCCTCTAGTTTACTTATTTTCACCCACTGTCACATGGGCCAGCACACGAATATACAGAACACGAGCTGACAAGGCAGCATTTGGATTGGTTGACCGGTCAACTAAACAATATACGGAGCTATACGCTGACACAGTGAGCGTATAATCCGTCGGTATAGAGAGTTCGAGTGAGAGGGGAGGCCTGTGAGAGATAGCAGAGAGAGAGAGAAAGAGCTACTCCCTCCGTTCGATAATGTAGTTCCAACATTTTTTAAGTCAAACTTTTGAAACTTTGACCAAGTTTATAAAGAAATTACTTATATCTACAATACCACAGATAAATGATAGTATGAAGTAAGTACATGTTGTGATGAATCTAATGATCGTTCCAGATGTAAATGTTTTTCTTTTCTGAGGTTTGACTTTTCAAAACATACATATGCTTATGGATGTGACAGAGTCCCTAACAAGAGAGAGAGAGAGAGAGAGAGAGTGAGTGAGTGAAAAAAGTGTGTGTGCGTGTGTGAAAGAGACATGGACAACACACGATAAAAGTAGAGAAAAAGCGTCCGTGTCTTATGCAAACATATCACACATGCATCTTCGACAACGGAGGCAAGGTGAGGAGATAGTATGTGGTTTTTTGGAACCGAGAGAGCAAGACCCCTAGCACGTGGCCAAGAGGGGTCTGACAAACAAGGGAGAGAGGTCGAGAGAGACGTATGGAGAAAATGCAGACATGGGGAGGAGAGAGTGTATGTTTGTCATAGAGAGATCCCCTGGAGATCGTGATGGGACTACATGGGTGGGAGATCGAGTGACAAGGTGTGTGCGCAATAGAAGATGCCCCGAGAGATATCGAGATAGACGTATATATGGATGGAAGGAGACAATACGTGTGTTCCTGATGGCTAGTAAGAGATAATCATACTTAGGAGGGGGGGAGTGCTTGCGCCTATGATGGATTGAGGGATTATGGTACTTAGGGGGGTGCGTGTCACATGGAGAGAGAACATGGGAGGAGAGTGTTGGATGGGTCTATATGTATAGCGTGAGCGAGACATGTGTATGTGTGAACCAGGGAGATATAAGGCCAGTTTGGCTTGCGTCCTGAGCATCTTTTGCCTGGCCTAGGGTTGTGGCTGGATTTCAAGCACGCTTGTTTGGTTGCTACCCTGTGAAAAAGAAAGCTCGCCTGGCCTGGGTTCCCTTGCACTTTAATTAGCCTGCTGAACTCCAGACACTGCAAGTAGCCTGGCCCAGGCGACCGATTTCGAACGCCTGGTCGTGCCTGGTCATGTGGACACGAGGCTAATAACAACATGGATGGATATTAGCATTAAATAATTGATGCATGGATTGATTGATGTGACGTTGATGCTTTGCGTGGCCCAGGCATGAACCAAACGCTTCAGCACCACACAAGCCTGGCCAGGCAGAAATATTTTACATCTCACGTCCACACCAAGCAGTATCGGCCATCAAGGCATGAGGGTCAGGTTACGAACCAAACTGACCAATAAAGTTTGAGAGAGATTGAGGAGCCCCGATAAGGCTAAGTGGTGTGTCAGATAGCTGAGAGGGGGAACGAGATATTCCATCCGCTCGATAATGCAGTGCACGTAAATTTTTTAGAAGTCAAACTTTGGAAACTTTGATCAGGTTTACTCAAATGTTATTTATATCTACAATACCAAAGATACATCATACAAAACTACATCTCATGGTGAATCTAATGGTATATGTTTGCCGTACTAGATGTAATTCTTTTTCTCCACGTACATGGTCAAACTTTGTGATGTTTGACTTTTCAATAAATCTATATGCTATGGACCGAGGAGAGTGCCTCAGTCGAGACAGATCAAGTGCGTGTGGAGAATGAGTAAGTGTGCAAAAAGAGTATGTGTGTGAAAGAGAAAGTGACAACAAACGATGAATTAGAGAGAGAGTGTGTTTTTTCGTTTCTTATCGAACATATCACGCATGCATCTCCGAGATGGAAAAGCGAGGCGAGGAGATACACGAAGATAGCTAGTGTGTGATTGTTTGCAACGGAGAGAGACACCCTTGTAGCACATGTCCAATAGAGGTGTGGCCAACAAGGATCAAAGGTCGAGAGGGACACATGGATGGCATGGACGCATGGGGAGGGAGAGAGGGTGTGTTTGTGATAGAGAGATCCCGTCGAGATCGTGAGGGGACTATATGGGTGGGAGATCGAGGGAGTGCGTGCGCGATAGAAAGATGCCCCGAGAGAAATTGAGATAGACCATGCACATGTTTGTGATGGAGACTAAGATTAGCTAGTCATATACATATAGGGGGGACTGCGTGTGCCTACAATTGAGTGAGAGACCATCATACTTGGCTAGCTGGGCATGAGATTGTGTGTGTGCGCATGTGAGATGGAGAGAGAACGAGGGGGAGAGATAGAGTTTTAGATGGGCCTATTGAGTGCGAGTAAGATATGCATGTGTATGTGTGACCCAGGTGGATGGAGAGTTTGAGAGAGGGGGGGAAGAGCTCCGAGACGACATAGTGGTGCGTGAGAGAGTTACAGGCAAAGAGCCAAGGAATCTGTGTGTGTACGATGAGTGCACCCAAGATATCTAGCTTGGACTAGCTAGAGTATCATACATAGTGTGCGAGAGAGACCTATAGATGGTGTATATATGCATGCGAACTAGAAAGACCCCACCCACACACACACAAAGAGAGAGAGAGAGAGATGGAGAGAAAGGGAGAGGGATGAACAAGGTTTTTGTGTCGGATGCATGCGACAGAATTGAAGATTGTCAGAGAGAGAGAGAGAGAGAGAGAGAGCAGGAGTCCGGGAGAGGGGGATGTCGCGTTTTACGCATCAAAGACTGATATAAACCATGTTTCGATATAAACTTGCATTCAAATATTTAAATTGGAGAACATGTTGTCTGCAATCCACACATGAACGGATATATGCGTATATCAAACAAGTTCATTAGTTTGACTTTCAACATGTTCATGGAGTACTATAATACTGTAGAACATGCTACTCGATTGAGGTGTTCAATTTTGGATTTAGTTCACTATTTTGACCTACTGTACGAGCTATTTCATTGAATCGAGATATTTCATTTTGGGTTTGATTCGCATTTTTGAGTGGGTCAACTATTTATCATATAGTAAATCGCTAGCAACGAGCATGTAAAAACACATTACTCCCGAGCATCATCTCTCCATCTAAAAAAGAAGTGGCAAGCTAATATTTCAAAATTTGATCCGAATCGACTTGGTAAGGTAGACGTGGATGCTCGTTCTCCCAAAATTTGAATGAACCGTTAAACATCCTCTCTGCTCGGTGGAATTCGCCCGAGCAAATAAATGGGAGACGCGAAATTACCGTCCTATGTGGGACACACATCAATTGGCCCGTTGTACATCGAGGGTAGGTTCGTAACTTCATCCAAGCGCGCCTTATCCTCGGCCGAAATGACATGTGCCGAATAATTCATAAACCATGGTCGGCAAAACACGCTATCCTCACCCGAAATAGCTCGCGCCCACTATTTCAAAACACGCTCTCCTCGCCCGAAATCGCTCGCGCTCACTATAGTTCAAAACACGCCCTCCTCGCCCGAAATTGCTCCCGCCCAGAGAAGCAAAGTTACTCTACTATCCCCGACCCTCAGTACACAGGCCCAAGCTGAGAAGCCTATAGGCAAGGGTAGAACTGTAACTCCCCCTCACATTTCAGACAAATGCGTCCGTAAGACATGGTTCCACTCCCCTCCCAATTTCCCCCGCCCACCCCCATTCATACCTCGTGGGCGGAAAATCACCTTCTCCCAGGGAAGCTCCCTTCTCCCGAGCCATGAAACCTCAGCCCCACCTCCATGGCGCCCCCACTGCACCAATTTCACAGCCACCCTCCTCCCTAATGCCGGAGACGCTGTCCATTTGCCGTCTTGCACTGGGCCGTGTGCCTCTTACTCCGTGCTGCTGGTGCTGCCTCGACGACGGCCGCGTGAACCGTACCAGAGCCGATTCAGCCCCGCCGTTGTTCACGGCGCCGGAGCAGCTCCAACTTCGGATCCGTCCAGAGTCCTGGCGCTACTTCGGCGTAGCCGTCGACCGTCACGACATCGCTCTTTCCCTGCCGCCGGTCGCCACCGCAACTGCGCCGGCCTCACAGACTCAGCAGCTGGACCTGCCTACTTCACCATGCCGCCAGATAGGTCGCACCCTCATCTCAAATCACTTTATTTAGGCGTCAGTTGTCTGAATTTTTATTCTGGGCCAATCGATTTGCAATGGGAAGTAGCACCCCTCAAGGCGGCGGAGCTCCTAGGCTGCCGGTTGGCTGGTGTCTAACGTAAGGGTGCGGGGCCGCAAGTTCGCCGCGGAAGCAGCGCTTAGATGGCTATCTTTTAGAGTTGCGTGGGTTGAAGGTACTACCGCCGCCGGATCTGGATGACGGGGAGTCTTTGTGGATTGGCCCGGGGGCGGCGCAACCACGGCAGTGCGGTGGGGCGGGGAGCGGGGTTTTGGCCGGGGCCACGGACGGCGGAGGCAGGCTGCTCTGTCGTTGGTCGCTGGCTCTTCGGGGAAGATTCCGAACAGTGTCAGCCGGGAGGCACAAGATGGCCAGCCATCCGGCGTAGATCGGACAGTACCAAAATAAAATAAAATCGTGTGACCCCAATTTAGTCTTCAGTCAACAGACGTGTGACCACTCTCGTACCTTGCTGTTGATCTCTTAGTGTATTTCTTCAGATCAAAGAGATATGTCGTTCTTAACAGTATGCGTTATCTGCATCTTCAGACACACCGTCTTCCGACTCACCGCAGCTGCTCCAACAAGGGAAGCATACACCAGAAGGGAGCTATAGTCCCCACTCAACAGTTCCCTGCATCGAATGCGCGTGCCCGACATGCACAGCCACAACAACTGCAGGGCCATCGACAAGTCAGCACATGATGCTCACTCCTATGGATGGCAGCCAGATAGGTTGTACCCTCATCTTACTTGTGTGCAACATGTATGGCTTTGTTATTCATCTAAGCATGGAAAATAGATCATCACATTTCACTATATATTCATGCTGATCTCTTACGGGTCTTGTTCAGGAGTTAACGTTGTTCCATAGTTCAGCTAAGATACTTGTTCTTTAGGTAACACTGTTCCATAGTTATCATCCATCAGCCAATGCTATCCCACAGGCTGGTGATTATAGTATTATACCACTTCTAGTATTTCCTATGTTGTTCTTTAATACTTTTGTGTGCCATCTAGTTAATCTTGAGTACAAACGATACATATTCTGTAGCTTTCATCTGTGTTCTCCCTTTAGTTTATGAGACCTGTTGCTGCTAGTTAACCCTAGTCCTACTATTTATGTCGTCTCCTATAGGCACTCATTACATAAATCTAACTACTAGTTGTCTTCCATGCATATCAGATATAATTGCACACACTGATATATCCACAAGAACCTCACGGAGCAATGTAAAGGCCAATACACTTGATGTCAATGATACCCAATATGATGGAACATGTAAAGGCAGTTCTTCAGAAGACTTGTAGAAAGATGATGAATCCTCTTCACCCCACAAGGTCCTTGCTCTAACTTGGCCTGTGATATGGGTACAACATGCATATAATGTTCTGGAGTGTATCTACTCTGTTGCAATGCCATGTGCTTAGCATGCTGATCATGCATGTAAATATGTCATGCCTTCCTGTTTTTCAGTACCTATTCCATTCATGATATGTAACGACCCGACCCAAAATCGGTCAAGTCTCTGTGTAGCTGTACCATCCCAAGATCATGCTGGCACACACAGTACATTGATGAAAAGATTCAAAGTTCAATCACACCTGAATTTATTACACGATTCTCATATCGAGTCTTTACATCATAGTAAATCCGGCTGAAGGCCAACTCATGAGAAATAAACTAAATAAGCTACGGAAGCGTAGACGAATAGCGAGTCCATCCGACTCCATAGGGCAATCGCCAAGCGTAGATCGTAGCCTCACTCCTGGTCGAAAAACTCCTCTGCAACATGAGACGTTGCAGCCGTGTAGGTCAGCATTTAGAATATGCCGGCAAGTCATAGAGAGAACAAAAATAATAAAGCTAACACTATATGCAATTTGGCTGTGGGGCTCTAAGTTTTATGTTTTTGCGAAAAAGCCAGTTTTTCCCTACAACAAAGGACTTGCTTACAATTACTACAAAATGTTGGTAGTTATTGAGATGGTTCTGCCAACCAATCTCTCATTCCCAATTATTACTTAACCCCTCAATTAATTTATTTGTTCGGTGTTGAGATTTCCGAAATACTCTAGTTTCCAGAGGCTCATTTGTCCGTAACCGGGGACACGGCTAATCGATTAGGTTGTTACTCTGCAGAGTCTTGTGCACTTTACCCACAAGAATCGTTCCCTCCTTTATGTCCTCGCACTGCCTGGTGTTTGAAGACGGGATGAATGAAACAGGGTCTTCCATAGAGTTTCTCTGAGCACTGCCGGTACCCATCCATGTCCTACCGTTCTTCTACATCTGCTGGCACCGTTCGTCCAGAGTCACGCCTAAGGTCAACCCAGCCAGAGCCCATAATGGCTTGCGGCTGCACAGGTAAGCTTCCGGTCAAGGGGTATCCATCCGTCTCTTCGTGGCTGGGTGAAGCTTTCCGCAAGATGTCATGGCGCTTCTCCATGCATCCCGACCATCCGATGGTTTCTCCAGGGTGCCCGTCAACCGTCCTCCACCTAGTAGTGAATTAGAAGTCCATCTTGATCTTGAAGTCATGGGGTTGTCATCATCTTGACTCTCACATCTCCCTTATGAATCTCTCAACCAACCCCGTTTACGAGCATAGCAAGGTAAACTACATCGTCCCGGGCAATAGTAGCAAGGGGAGTTGGGTTCATCCTACCTCATGATACTACTCAAGACATAACTTCAAATTCTCCTACTGCATGCATGGTGGGGAGGAACAATTCTAATGCAACAAAATCATAGGTATTGTAAAACATGATCAAATGACTTGCCTGGCTGACGGTCTTCAAACGCTAGTGACTCGAGATAGCAAGATTCGCACTCCAGAAATTCTATTGAGTCAAACAATAGCACAAATAAGTATTTCACTAATAACATATCAGCAAGCTGAAGGAAAACACACAAGGACTCAAACCAAAATCAAAGAAAACTCGAGGAAAACAAAATCAAGGTTTTCATCACATCAAGCAACAACAAAGAAATAGTTTTAACCTACTAACACTTTTCTTAACAGGTCCAAAACAATGGTTTTTCTAACTAACATAAAGGAAAACGGCATACAAACTAGGTGCAAAAAAGAATCAAATCAATATCTATCATAGAACTCAAGTTATACCTAAAACAAAACTAATAAGAAAATAAAATAAAACTTTTTTATTTTGCTGTAAATAAATGTTCACCCTCTGTAACTACAGAAACTAATATAAAATAAAATATAGCAGGGGTAAATTAAAATTCTATAATAACTAGAACAGCAGGAAGTGGTAGCAAGCTAAATAAAACTAGAAAAGCTTGATTTGACTAAAACTAATTCTAATATAATTCTACAAATACCCAACAAGTTCCTACTGCTAGGCTAGGTCAAAACTAAGCAGTGACAAAAAGAATCACCTAAAAATAGTAATCCTAGCTCAATTTTTAGCAGAATTACTAATCTGACTAAAACTAATATAAAACAATTTTTAAAAACCTAAACATGGACGAATCTAATTTTCTACAGCAACTATAGGAAATTTGCAAACTAGAGCAAAAAGAATCAACTAAAAATATTAAATAACTTAAAAGATATAGATTTTTCAAGATTGGAACTATTCTGTTTTAAAAACAGAAACAAAGAATAAAACTAAAACAACTAGGGCGCTAACGGGCCGAAACAGTGAGCGCTCTAAAATTATCTAACGCACGGGCGATCAATAGGTCACTGTGTCCATGGGCTAACAGAAAAAACCGATTGGTTTGGTCTAACTAAACCTAGTAAATAAACCGGAAACAAACCATGAAATAAAACCGGTCTAATAAAAAAACCTACCCATTCGCTAACTCTAATCTACACCGTAGGTTGCCGATCGAACGGTGGGTTGGGGTCCGGTGGCTTACCGCGGCGGTCGACGGCGAGGAGGGCTCGGGCGTTGGTGGCGGTGGTGTTCTGGTGGTCCGGGGCAGCGGTGGCGAGGTCGGGGTGATGCGGCGGAGCGAGGCGGAGGCGATGGTGGAGTGGTTGGAGCTCGGGGACGGCGCGGACGTCGAGGCGTGGCGAAAATAGAGCCCGGTGCTCTGCAGCTCCGGCGACGGGCGGTGATGCTCAAGGCGACGGCTCCGGCGATCCCTGGACGGAGAGAGGATGTCAGGGAGGTGTGTGCGGTTGAGGGGTTTCGGCTGACAAGATTTGAGCGCAGGGGGATCCTCACTGGAGTCGGAATAGATGGCGGACTGCGGCGGTCGACGGCGAGATCCAAAGGAGGAGGGCGTGAGCTGCGGTGTGTTTTGGGCTAGGGTTTTAGGGGGATTCAGAAGAGGAGGGGTAGGGCTATTTATAGGGCATCAACTTGGAGCAGGGGACGACTCGGGATCGTGATCCCGTTGAATTCAGATGCGGCGGCGGTGTCGACCGCGCTCTGGCACGGCATAGCGTGGCGAGGGGGAAAGAGATGAGGTGGGGCCGGCGTGTCGGTGAGAGAGGGAGAGGGGGTTCGGTCGGGCGCTGAGGTAGGCCGGCTCGGTCGCTGGTGGGCTGCGGCTCGGCGCTGCTGGGCTTGCTGGCTCGGGTGTCGGCTGGGCCGGTTGGCCTGGCTCGCGCCTAGGTCTTTCCCTTTTTTTGAATAGGACAGAGAGAAGAAACTAAACTAAGAGAAAATTATACTATTTTTATATAGGACATATATATATATCAAAATTCTCAGGGGAATTGATCTTATAACATGGACATTTTTCTAGAGGCAAAACAGAAACTAAAAAAACATTTTCTGCAAACTCCAAATAAAATTCAAATTTGAATTCAAACCTTTTGGCAATATTTTCTTCTGACATTTTTGGGAGTGTCATGTTAGCTCCTCTCATACTTTTTCTCAAGTATTTGTCAGGGATATTGAGGTAGATTTTCAAATGCCAAGTTGAATCCAAATTCAACCAAAACTCAAAAGCCTTTGAAAATTTCCAAATGTCACTCAAATCAAACAAAATGCATAGATGCTTAGCTAATAATTGTAAAACATTCCAAATTGAAAATTTGGGATGTTACATGATAACATGTTTTCAAATTCAAGTACTGTCATTCTACTCTATCGCAATGCCATCTGCTTAATTTGTACATCATGATTCTGAATATCTTATGCATTGTTATTCATCAGTATGTACTTCATCTGTCTACCATACCATGTTTTTTTACATTGAAGTGCTGTTCTAGTGCTCTGTTGCAATGCCATCTTATTTTCCCAATCATACACGTGTATGTTGCCTTAGTTATTTCTGTACGTATTCCGCTAGCATACAGTTTCACATTCAACTATTGTTTTTTTGCTGTGTTGTCATGTTGTATCCCTAGATCTTACACCATACTCCCTCCGTCCGGATTACATGTTGCCGAAATGGATAAAAAAGGATGTATCTAGAACTGAAATATGCCTAGACCCATCCATTTTTTCCGGATGGAGGGAATACATGTCAATATGTCATGCCTTTCTATTCTTCAGTACCCATTCCATCTCTCTGCTGCCGCATGTTTTATAATTAAAGCACCATTCTTCTATACAAGGCATGCAAGGGGAAGACGACTATGTTAGAATCTGAAGGGTTACAAACAAGGCCTTTGCAAAAGATCCAAACGCCAGGAGATAATAAACCAACTCCAGTTTTTATAGATACTGCTCCAGCACAGAGAAACCCAACTCCTACTAATAATAAGCAGTTTCCAGTGGCCAAAGAACTAGTCCGCTCCAGTCCAGCAAAAATATGTCAACTCAATTCTAAGAAGCGTGTGCGTATCCTTGCATCATGAAATTTTATAGCATGCTGATCATATTTTCTACATGTTTCTTACCCATCTCTCTTTTAGAAAATAAGCTTAACAGATAGAAGATTTTCTGCAATGGTATCGTTTATGAGGAAAGATTCTTGCAGGAATTCTCTGTGCTCCATTGTAGATGTAAGTACCTGTTGTATATCACTATATTTTTACATCATCATGTATTTTGTTAATCGGCGTGAATCCAACCTTTATCTGATCTAAATTTAGTTGTAGCAAAATGTATGATTAAAGGCCACAATGTTGATTTTTGCAAGGAAAACTGCCTGGTAGTTTTGCATCCTGAGCTGCATGAGTGTACTATCTCATATCAGTGGGTTTGAATACTTTGGTTCTGCAGTGGGTTTTTTAGTGTTTTTTACTATGTTGTCCTGTCGTATCCCTAGCTCTTACATCATACTCCCTCCGTCCGGATTAAATGTCACAGAAATGGATAAAACTGGATGTATCTAGAACTAAAATACGCCTAGACCCACCCATTTATTTCCGGATGGAGTGAATACATGTCAATATGTCATGCCTTTCTATTCTTCAGTACCTATTCCATCTCTGCTGTAGCATGTTTTATAACTGAATCACCATTCTTCTATATAAGGCATGCAAGGGGAAGACGGCTATGTTAGAATCTGAAGGGTTACAAACTAGGTCTTTTCAAAAGATCCAAATGCCAGGAGATAATAAACCAACTCCATTTTTCATAGATACTGCTCCAGCACAGAGAAACCCAACTCCCACTGATAATAAGAAGATTCCAGTGGCCAAAGAACTAGTCCGCTCCAGTCCAACAAAAGAATGTCAACTCCATTCTAAGAAGCGTGTGCGTATCCTCGCATCATGAAATTTTATAGCATTCTGATCATATTTTCTACATGTTTCTTACCCGTCTCTCTTTTAGAAAATAAGGTTAAACGATACAAGACTTCCTCCATTGGGATCGTATTCGAGGAAAATATCTCGCGGGAATTCTTTGTGCTCCAGTGCTGATGTAAGGACCTGTTGTATATCACTATATTTTTACATTAGCATGTATTTTGTTAATCGGCGTGTATCTAACCTTTATCTGATCTAAAATTAGTTGTAGCAAAATGTTAAAGGCGCCAATGTTGATTTTTGTAAGGAAAACTGCCTGGTAGTTTTGCGTACTGAGCTGCATGAATGTGCTATCTCTTATCATGCACATTACTGAATAGTAGTGCTTCTCTGGTTGCCCATTCATTCATTGTGTCAATATTGCTTTCTTATTACCTTACCTGGCTGATGATAGCTGTGCCATATTGTGTTAATTTGGTGTAGGCTAGTTGCCCAAACGTTTGTTGTGTCAATGTTGCTTTCCTATTATCTGACTTGGCCAATGATAGCAATGCTAGTGTATTAATTTTGTGCAGGCTGCTGAAGATAAGAAGACAAACTTTGAAAACAGCAAGGAAACCCCATTGTTTCTTTCCAGTAAATCTAGTCCAGGTAATATGGCAATAACTCATGATTAATCTGTTTGGTTCCCGTCCTAATTTATGTTATGATGCAGTGGTCAAGACAGTCTCCACTATCAATAATACAAGCCTGCCAAAACCGCCATCTGAATCTGTTCAGTATCCTCTGTCTCGAATGCAACGGAATAAATGTATGTTTGTGAACCAATTAATGGCTAAAGCAATGATGGAAATGGTGGATGAATCAGAGGTGCAGTCCTGCGACACAACAACTGATCAATGTTTTCAGAGACAGTGTAGCAAAGCAGCAAGAACTTGCCCACATGCTTATGGGCGTCATCTGTGCTGAGGTTGCAGATTGTGATGTTGTAGATTGTTAGGTTCTGCTCATTTATTTGCACTGGCATCAATCTTTGATTTCCCAGTGGATGTAATTTCCTGTAATATATTCTGGATGTGCAACGTTATTCCCTGTATTCCGTACCTTTGCTCGTCGTAATGGGCTCAAATTATCTAATTTGGCCTAAAGACATGAACAAACTTTAGTGGGCCCATTAAGTTAATGGGCCGTTACTAGGCCGAAAGTTAATGGTCGGCCCTCTTACCTCCCGGGTCGTTAACAGGCCGACATCGAAGCGGGCAACAGGTGGCCCCAATTTATTTCACGGGCCGTTAACAGGCTATTACTAAGTTTGGGCTACATATGGCCCAACTATACTTTAGGCCTTTAGCAGGCCGAAAGAGACAGCGGGCTTGTATTGGACCATGAAGAGCATGGGCCGCTAAGAGGCCGAAAGTCAGGTCGTATTGTAAATGGCCCAACTGTGTTGTGGGCCTTTTGCAGGCCGAAAGAGAAACCGGGCTGGTATTGGACCGTGAAGGGCATGGGCCGTTAAGAGGCCAAAACTAAGGTCCGACTACAAATGGCCCAACTCATTTATGGTCCATTAACAGGCCGAAAGGCACACAGGGCCGGGAATTGGCCCAACACTTAAATGGGTCGCTAAAAGGCCAAAACTCAGGTCCGACTACAATTGGCCCAACTGATTTATGGGCCGTCAACAGGCTGAAAGTGACACCGGGCTAGAAATTGGCCCAACACTTAAATGGGCCGCTAAAAGGCCGAAACTCAGGTCCGACTACAAATGGCCCATCAGATTTATGGGCGGTCAACAGGCTGAAAGACACACCGGGCCGGAATTAGCCCAACATTTAAATGGGTCGCTAAAAGGCCGAAAGATGTACATCCTGAAAATTGGCCCATCCATTAAATGGTCCGTTAACATGCCGAAATCTCATCGGGCCGATATTGAGCCCAAATATATAGCGGGTTGTTAACGGGATCGAACTGACGATGGGCTGCAATGGTGTCAAATCTTTAACAGGCCGAATTGGCACATCTCATATGGGCCGTGGGCTTAAATGGACCTGACACAACTAGGCCTTATATGGGCCGGCCTGCTAATTTTTACTGGGCCGACCTTTTTCACCAGAATGGACCACTGTTGGGCCGTGCCACGTGTTGACCTATCATAGGCGCCTCCTGTCCAATGAGTGGATGACATCTGTCCCAACGATGAGCCGACACGTGTTTCCTCTAGCCAATGATGATTTTACACGTGGAAAATCCCCATTGGTCGGGGCTGTTAACGGGTTATCGGATCAAAAACCTGACCCGATAGCTTAACGATGTTCCGTTATGGTGGATGCCATGTGTCGGTCACCCTTGACGAAAGCACTTCTGTGACGCGCGATTTATCATCATGGAAGTGGACACTTCCGTGATGATAATTTTGGTAATGTCATGGAACACTTCTACGACAGCACAGGTATGACTATCTTGATTCTGTCATAAATTTGTCATGGATGTACATGCATGACAAAAAATGTGACCTACTGTGACAAACACGTATCATCACGGAAGTGTATTTTTTTGTAGTGTAAGTAGCTGACACGTGGCTCACCGTGGACGCGGCGCACGGGTGGCCATGGCAACGGCTCGGGCGTCAAGGGGAGAGAGCGAGGGGTTGTCTGTGGTGCTCGTGGGGGTGGAGTAGGGCGCCAGGAAGAGAGAGAGAGAGGGAGCAGGGCGAGCTCCGGGTGGAGCCATGAGCTCGCATGCGCATTGGCGGGTTCGGGTTGTTCTGGGCACGCGCAACACGGGCAGGACAGAGAGGGAAAGGAGGGGGCCAGCGTGGTGGCATGTTGTGGATGTCGAGGCACCTCGACTGGCGTAAGGGGGAGGGCCGAGGTGGTCGAGGGACGCGGCAATAACGGTCAAACACCCTGCCATGCGCTCCAGAGCGCGTTTCTGGCCGGCATCCGCGGCTTTTCCGCGCGCACCCGCGCGTCCACTTGTGTCTAGGGACTACAGGGGGAGTAAACAATGTAGAAATGGCATCGGATGCCCTGGGGATCCACTAGAGGAGAGAGGGGGTTGAGAGAGAGTGGGAATGATGATGTCCAGAGAAGAAAAATGGGTCTCTGCCCCTCTTAATCATTTCTCCTTGGGCAGCAAGGCATGCAGGAGGTAGAGGAGGAGCAGGTGAGGCCGTGGGAAAAGCTTCAGCTCATGGAGATTAGTGGAAGGGGTTGAAACTTGCATTTTGAAATTCTGCCAGAAGGTGTTTGATGTAGGTTTGGGCAAGAAATTTAATTTCACTTGACATGAAACTTAACAGGATGAAATGGCACATAGAAGTAGGGTGTTCCACCAAGCTTGAGCTCATTTGGGCAGAGTATCCAATGTAACTTTGGTAAACCCTAGAAATCAGCAGAAATGGCTTTACCAAAATTTAGTCATGCAAATCTATTCTACTTGATGCACCTCTTGGTGTAGTGTCATCATTGAGGACTTGAACATGTCCACAAAAATTCAGATCACAAGGACACACTTGGCAATGTAGAGTTGTTCAAATTTGGTTCTGGGCAGAAAGGGTTTTAGAACACTTTGATCATGATATCCTTCTCTCCAACTTGTGCCATTTGGTCTAGATGCATTATTACACCATTTTAGAATGTGCACCAAGTTTGAGAGCATTTGGACATGTTTGGCAGTGCAAAGTTGTTCAAACTTGAAAAAGGACAGAAATGGTTTTGAGAGGGTTTGGTGGGGCTATATTGTTCTCCATGACATGAGACTTTGTAGGATCCTCAAGTAGGTCATTTTGGACATGATAGAATTTTCCTGTATTTAATGGATAATATTTCCTTTGTAAACATTTCAAAAGCTTGAAATGTCCAGAAATAGTTTTTGAGGGATTTGACCAATAATTTGAACATGACCATGTGTTGAAACTCTTATATATGGACAATATATGTCCACTGAGCTTCCATAAATTTTCTCAAATATTTTTGAAACATTAAAATAATTTTAACCTATTAAAGACCATTTCTGGCCTTAAGGAAAAGCCTTTAAATAAAATAGGAAAATAACTTTTAAAATTATATTTTTGTGGTTTATGGGAGTCATATACCTAATAGGTTTAAATATACTTTTTGAAAGATTTTTCACACCCTTAATTAAGTACTTGTAGTTCAAGTCTCAATTCAGGGGTTTTTGGAAAACCTAATTTAGAAAATTCTTTTTGGCCAAGATATTTTTGCAAGAAATTGTTTTTATGTCCTACACACATGGCATGATAATTGGGCAAGGTTTTGGATCAAGGTGAAGGAGTATAAGAGTTAGAGGATTTATTTGATTTTCAGAGCACTTTCAACCAACACACAAAAATCAAATCAAGAAAAGACCTAAACACTCAAAAGTTTTTGACAAACCACATTTTATCATGATTTATTAGCTTAAGTGTTGTGGCATGAAAATCAGGGTGTGACAGACCTACCCCCCTTACAAGAATCTCGTCCCCGAGATTCCCAAACTAGGCGTGGAAAGGAATACGAAAACTTGGATCCGGGGTAGTCTTCACGTCCTCATACTGCTTCTTCTTCTGAGTGGTGCTCCATTGACCCTTGAAGTACTTGATGATGTGGCTTTCTGTATGACGTTCTACTTGATCCAGGTTGCTAAGGGGTCTATTGCGTAAGTGAGGTTGGGCAAGGGGTCGATGGCTCGGTGACCGATGTCCCGGTCGAGGTCGGGCTAGTTAGGAAGTTGGAAGCACTCCCGAAGTTGTGTTGTGTTGGAAAACGTTGTGCATAGTGGGTAACTCAGGTGGCAACTCCATCTAGCAACCTCCTTCTCTTCGTCTTGTAGTGACCTAAAAAGGGGGTCGATAAATCTTGGTGTGAGCTTCCCTTTGACATGGAAATGCTTGGTTCCATTGAGAGAAGTGGCTTGCAGATACACCTGGTCTTTGACGTGGAGGTTTACTTCTTGATGATGGTGGTTGGTGTAGTTCTTCCTCCTAGACATGGCGATCTTCAGATGTTCCTTGACCAGCTCAACAATTCTTCTTCCGTCTTCGGGTAGACAAGTATGTTACCAAAATAAAGATGACAACCAACTTGTCCAAGTACTCCATGAAGACTTTGTTCATGAGGTGCATAAAGTAGGATGGGGGTATTGGTGGTGGTCACAGTTGAGTATTGGCCAATGTCTTCTCGGTCTAGAGCCCAAGCTTGAGGTCATGATCTGACCATGTTGTGTCTTGGTAAGGCTTAAGGGTTTCAAGGATTCTAGGATGCGAGTGAACATTTATCATCTTACCCTTGAGCAAAATTCCTGAGATGCCGATTGTTTTATCTAGTCCTCCAGACAGATCACCTTATACCACCGAAAGTACCAACTCGTGTAGGTCAGCTCCAATCATTAGTCATGCTATTATTATCCCCAGGACCCCGAGAGGAGGTTTAACAGAATTATACATGTCTATGGTCCCCAAAAGTCATATGTATGGCTACCCCTAAGAATCCATGGGTAGGGCATACAAGCTGCTAATCTTGAGTTGAACATGACAATTCAAGTGCTCATCCTATTCTCAAGGTCTAAGATAAAGCATCTCTATCCTAAGGAAACACGTCGTAAGCCACTCCAAAACCTTGTTTCCTTCCTATGGATCAACCCCAACAACCCGTTAACTTCCATTAGTCACTACATAATCCATTAATTCTACAAATCCATTGTTTATGGTGTTCCACATGATCTCCTAATGTCCTATAATCCCCAAATACTTGAAAGGGATATCTCTACTATAGTAAGTCCACCAATTTCCATTATCATGGTCAAGTAAAATCCAAGGTCAGGCTTTATATAGACCCCTAAATCAACTCCGAAAATTAACCCAATCTCCCAGTTTATCGTCCATCGAGAAACATGGTATCATGATCGATATCTTCAGTATAAATCCAATTTACTCCAAACCATGTAGACTTACTCAACATCTTTACTCCACTAGGATCACCTATTAATCTAATCTCATGTCCTACGAGAATTCATACACGTTTTCTCCAAGTCATTTTTGTAATGTCAACACCCTCCTATTGATATCATCTGATCAAGTCAAAATCGTATTCCTCCAAGAATCTTAACTTGTGATCCTAATTGTGCTACAAATTCCAGTTTACTCCAGGGTGATGAAAGTTACGCTACTCTATTAACACGATCCCTCCAAGTTCATCTACCAATATGAAAGCCTCATAATCCACCAAATAGTCTTAGATAAATCCCTCACGGTTACTGATGTAAACTCATCAAGTCATTTGTCCTCTATTCCTACATCCTCAAATTGGTCTTCCCTATGGCATCCTCAGTTCTCGTGCTATATTAGGATTGCAATGTGCTAGTTCACTGTGTCCACTAGTTCCATAATGAACCCAATGATAAGCAAGGTTACGGAGGCTTAACTGGTTCTGTTGCAATTCTGTGGGTTGAGCACATGGTTAAGGATTTGAGCTGGGGTATCTTGTGAAGTCTCAAAAGGTCTAGGAATGGGTTTCTAATCTTGAGGGGCAACCATAACTCTACGGGGCTGCACTTGGTCTAGGAGACTATAGCAAAAGTCTTCGGTGCTAGTTGGTCGCTGAGGTGGAATCCTTGGTGCATCTTGTCTTGCTGATCTTCAGTTGATGAGAGAGACGAGAGGGAGAAGTAGCATAGAGGAGGGGAATGCCTAAAGGGGGTTCTATAGTGCAAGTGCAAACAAGCAAGTGCCGAAAGGGCCAAACACAAACAATAAAATAAGGCAGGTGATATAGTCGTGTACTTGTTTCCTAGGGCAAAAGTGTGACTGATATCAAAACACAAACAAATAAAAACAAGCAACACACAATCATGGTTCTATTCGAACCATCTTACGGACTCTACTGCGCATAGGGGGTACACGACTCATCCTACCCTAGGGGTTCTCGGACTCAATAGTCGTGCTTGCTTCGTGTCCCGTGCAGTCTTCTGGGTTTTCCTCAGGTGTCGCTAGGTCTCTTGTAGTTGTTTGATGAAATGATCCGGGTTGATCCAGAAGAATCTTCAACAATCTCTTGCTTGATGAGCTAATGGGGTGAAGGTCGTTCCTCGTAGCTGGCATTGACTCGGTCTTCTGTTGTCTTCTTAATCATGACAATCCCTTTTGCCTTCTAAGGCGTCAAGGGTTCCACGTAAGCAATCCTTTACACAAGGACATTAACAAAGCATAGTAGAGGTCCAACCTATCGGTTAGGTTGATGCCAACATCGACTCCAAGAGCGGGGGATGAAGAGAACCGTTTTTCTGCTCACTATAGTGAGGCGGGCCAAATGGCGAGGTTCTCATCCACCGGTGGTTACCGATACAACAACTGTAAGGACAATGTTCCTCTATTAGCGATGTATATCATGATCCTGCATATCTTACACCCTGATCATCATTGGAACAGGGTGCATCTTCCTGGGGCAAATTCAAAGGTGTGTCACCATCTTCCGAGTCTTGGCTTCCTCAATCATTGAGAAGGCATTTTCCATCTTGCCGTGGTGTCGCCAAGCTTGTGTTTAGAAGGTGTGGGTGAATGTCTGGCAAGACGTCTTCTTCTCGGTTACCCACGAGGATTACAAGGAATCCAGTGGTCAGGGGCTTAAAGGTACTAGCGACCATTTGCTAAAGTTTTGAAGGGGAAGAGATCAATAAGGAAAATATATCTTGGTTTTTGAAAAACTCAAAAGGGAAGAGAAGTGTAGATAGTTTTTCAAAGTTAGTAATAGTTTTGAAAATAGTTTTAACCTAACTAACGACCATGCTAACTAAGGCTTCCTATAGTCAACCTGGCTCTGATACCAGCTCTATGGGGACCCCGACTCATAAGTCGTGATCACCTAATGCACGTGTACAATGTGTTGGAAATATGCCCTAGAGGCAATAATAAAAGCATTATTTTTATATTTCCTTGTTCATGATAATTGTCTTTATTCATGCTATAATTGTGTTATCCGGAAATCGTAATACATGTGTGAATAATAGACACCAACATGTCCCTAGTAATCCTCTAGTTGACTAGCTCGTTGATCAACAGATAGTCATGGTTTCCTGACTATGGACATTGGATGTCATTGATAACAGGATCACATCATTAGGAGAATGATGTGATGGACAAGACCCAATCCTAAACATAGCATAAGATCGTATAGTTCGTTTGCTAGAGTTTTCCAATGTCAAGTAACTTTTCCTTAGACCATGAGATCGTGTAACTCCCGGATACCGTAGGAGTGCTTTGGGTGTGCCAAACGTCACAACGTAACTGGGTGACTATAAAGGTATACTATGGGTATCTCCGAAAGTGTCTGTTGGGTTGACACGGATCAAGACTGGGATTTGTCACTCCGTATGACGGAGAGGTATCACTGGGCCCACTCGGTAATGCATCATCATAATGAGCTCAAAGTGACCAAGTGTCTGGTCATGGGATCATGCATTACGGTACGAGTAAAGTGACTTGCCGGTAACGAGATTGAACGAGGTATTGGGATACCGACGATCGAATCTCGGGCAGGTAGCATACCGATTGACAAAGGGAATTGTATACGGGATTGATTGAATCCTCGACATCGTGGTTCATCCGATGAGATCATCGAGGAGCATGTGGGAGCCAACATGGGTATCCAGATCCCGCTGTTGGTTATTGACCGGAGAGCGATCTCGGTCATGTCTACATGTCTCCCGAATCCGTAGGGTGTACACACTTAAGGTTCGGTGACGCTAGGGTTGTAGGGATATGTATATGCAGTAACCCGAATGTTGTTCGGAGTCCCGGATGAGATCTCGGACGTGACGAGGAGTTCCGGAATGGTCCGGAGGTAAAGAATTATATATAGGAAGTAGTATTTCGGGCATCGGGACAAGTTTTGGGGTCACCGGTATTGTACCGGGACCACCGGAAGGGTCCCGGGGGTCCACCGGGTGGGGCCACCTGCCCCGGGGGGCCACATGGGCTGTAGGGGGTGCGCCTTGGCCTATATGGGCCAAGGGCACCAGCCCCAAGAGGCCCATGCGCCTAGGGTTCAAGAAGGGAAGAGTCCCAAAGGGGGAAGGCACCTCCTAGGTGCCTTGGGGAGGAGGGATTCCTCCCCTTGGCCGCACCCCCTAGGAGATTGGATCTCCTAGGGCCAGCGCCCCCCCTTGGCCCTCCTATATATAGTGGGGAGATGGAGGACTTCTTACCCCACGCCTTTGGTGCCTCCCTCTCCCTCTCCAACACCTCCTCCTCCTCCATAGAGCTTGGCGAAGCCCTGCCGGAGTACTGCAGCTCCACCACCACCACGCCGTCGTGCTGCTGCTGGAGCCATCTTCCTCAACCTCTCCTTCCCCTTGCTGGATCAAGAAGGAGGAGACGTTACGCTGACCGTACATGTGTTGAACGCGGAGGTGCCGTCCGTTCGGCGCTAGGATCTCCGGTGATTGGGATCATGTCGAGTACGACTCCCTCATCCCCGTTCTTTGAACGCTTCCGCTCGCGATCTACAAGGTACGTAGATGCATCCAATCACTCGTTGCTAGATGAACTCATAGATGGATCTTGGTGAAATCGTAGGAAATGGCTCATTATTTTGTGTGACAGAGAAAGTATTAAGAAAAATGTTCATAAACTAAGTTATGAACCTAGAAGGATCTAGGAATTTGAATCATGGCATTTGGGTCAAATTTGAGTTCTCTGTGATTTTCTAAATTTAACACAGAAATAGAAAAATAGGATTTTGATAAATATTTCTGAAGAGAAGGTTTCTGGAAAAATGTGCAAATAGCACCATGTGATAGATGAGGATTTATGGATCCCCTAGAAATTTGAATCAACAAATTTGGAGTTAATTTGATTTATTTATGTGCTTTTGAAGTCTACTGGGAAAAATAAAAAGGAAAAAGGGGGTTTTACCCTTATCCTGCGTGCAAGGCGAGAGATAGGCGGCGGGCCGGCCCAGCTGCACGGCCGCGCGCATGCTATCGACGCAGGAGGCGTATTCTCATGAATACGCCTTCCTTCGGTGAAGGCGGCAGCCGGCGGAGCCCGTCTCCACTTAAACGGGGTGGGACCCTCTCATCAGTGGCTCAGCCACGCTGGCTGGCCGACAGGCGGGACCCGCTAGCAGGTTCGTCCTCCACCTCCCGCGCGGGTGCGAGAGGAGACAGAGGAGGCTCTCGACGCCGGTCGCCGGTGCTATAAGGCGTCTCCAGTGATGTTCTGCCCACCAGCGTGCACAGGAGACCCGGCCGCGTCCAACCGTGGGTGGCATGGTCGCCCAGGGGCACCGAGTGGAGCAGGGTGCTGGCCGCGGCGGATGGGACCGGCGGTGAGATCTGGGCACGGCGAGGCAGGCACGGGGAGGAAGGACTGATGTGCGGGGAGAGTTGGCGGTGGTGTTGGTTCTGCTCTGGAACAAAGAGGTCGGGAGGAGGGGCTCTCAGTGCCACGAATTTAGGTGGAGGCCGGCGGCATTGCTCCGGCTATGGAGATGCAAGGAGGGCACGAGGAGGGGAGTGGGTTGGTCCAGGGGGTGCACGGGAGGGAGAGAGAGCCAAAGGAGTAGAGAGGGGGCTTGGGGCAGCCTTAAGTAGCTGACCCGTGGTTCACCGTGGACGCGGCGCACGGGTGGCCGTGGCAACGACTCGGGCGGCAATGGGAGAGAGAGACGGGTTGTCTGCGGTGCTCGTGGGGGTGAAGTAAGGCGCCAGGAAGATAGAGAGGGAGCGGGGCGAGCACCGGGTGGAGCCACGAGCTCGCATCCGCATTGGCGGGCTCAAGCGGCTCTGGGCACACGCAGCACAGGCAGGACAGAGAGGGAAAGGAGGGGGACAGCGCGGTGGCGTGTTGCGGACGTCGAGGCACCTCGACTGGCGCAAGTGGGAGGCTCGAGGTGGTCGAGGGACGCGGCGGCAACGGTCGAACACCCTGCCAGGCGCTCCAGAGCTCGTTTCTGGCCGGCATCAGCGGCTTTTCCGCGCGCACCCGCGCGTCCACTTGTGTCTAGGGACTACAGGGGGAGTAAACAATGTGGAAATGACATCGGATGCCCTGGGGATCCACTAGAGGAGAGAGGGGGTTGAGAGAGACTGGAAATGATGATGTACAGAGAAGAAAAATGGGTCTCTGCCCCCCTTAATCATTTCTCCTTGGGCAGCAAGGCATGCAGGAGGTAGAGGAGGAGCAGGTGAGGCCGTGGGAAAAGCTTCAGGTCATGGAGATTAGTGGAAGGGGTTGAAACTTGCATTTTGAAATTCTGCCAGAAGGTGTTTGATGTAGGTTAGGGTAAGAAATTTAATTTCACTTGACGTGAAACTTAACAGGATGAAATGGCACATAGAAGTAGGGTGTTCCACCAAGTTTGAACTCATTTGGGCAAAGTAGCCAATGTAACTTTGGTAAACCCTAGAAATCAACAAAAATGGCTTTACCAAGATTTAGTCATGCAAATCTATTCTCCTTGATGCACCTCTTGGTGTAGTGTCATCATTTGAGGACTTGAACGTGTCCACAAAAATTCAGATCACAAGGACACACTTGGCAATGTAGAGTTGTTCAAATTTGGTTCTGGGCAGAAAGGGTTTTAGAACACTTTGATCATGATATCCTTCTCTCCAACTTGTGCCATTTGGTCTAGATGCATTATTACACCATTTAAACATGTGCACCAAGTTTTAGAGCATTTGGACATGTTTGGCAGTGCAAAGTTGTTCAAACTTGAAAAAGGACAGAAATGGTTTTGAGAGGGTTTGGTGGGGCTATATTGTTCTCCATGACATGAGACTTTGTAGGATCCTCAAGTAGGTCATTTTGGACATGATAGAATTTTCTTGTATTTAATGGATAATATTTCCTTTGTAAACATTTCAAAAGCTTGAAATGTCCAGAAATAGTTTTTGAGGGATTTGACCAATAATTGGAACATGACCGTGTGTTGAAACTCTTATATATGGACAATATATGTCGAGTGAGCTTCCCTAAATTTTCTCAAATATTTTTGAAACATTAAAATAATTTTAACCTATTAAAGACCATTTCTGGCCTTAAGAAAAATCCTTTAAATAAAATAGTAAAATAACTTTTAAAATTATATTTTTGTGGTTTATGGGAGTCATATACCTAATAGGTTTAAAATATACTTTTTGAAAGATTTTTCACACCCTTAATTAAGTACTTGTAGTTCAAGTCTCAATTCAGGGGTTTTTGGAAAACCTAATTTAGAAAATTCTTTTTGGCCAAAATATTTTGCAAGAAATTGTTTTTATGGCCTACACACATGGCATGATCATTGGGCAAGGTTTTGGATCAAGGAGAAGGAGTATAAGAGTTGGAGGATTTATTTGATTTTTAGAGCACTTGCAACCAACACACAAAAATCAAATCAAGCAAAGACCTAAACACTCAAAAGTTTTTGACAAACCACATTTTATCATGATTTATTAGCTTAAGTGTTGTGGCATGAAAATCAGGGTGTGACACGAATCCTTTGAGAGGAGAAATCGACGATCATATGTATAGAAGGGGCCTGTGAAGGAGCCCTTGTGAGACCGTCAGGTGATGAGGTTTTGACAAACCTATGATAGGAGGAGAGAGAGAAAAGAGAAGAAAAAGAAAGGGGTTGAGGTCAAAATAGGGTCAAACACGCTTAAAAAAATAGGGTTAAACCATGCTATAGACCCTGCCCATATTGTGCGCCCCCGTCGTTGCTTGATACGTCTCCAATGTATCTACTTTTCCTAACACTTATCCTATTGTTTTGGACTCTAATTTGCATGATTTGAATGAAACTAACCCCGGACTGACACTGTTTTCAGTAGAGCTACCATGGTGTTGTTTTTGTACAGAAATTAAAGTTTTCAGAATGGAACGAAACTTTGCAAGGATTTTTTATATCAATAATAAGAATTTCTGGAGCCAAGACCCACCAGAGGGGGCACCTAGGTGATCACAACCCACCAGGGCGCCCCCTCTCCTGGTGCGCCCAGGTGGGTTGTGCCCACCTGGGGCCCCGCAGACCCTGAAACCGATGCTATAAAATCCTATTTTTCCAGAAAAAATCAGGGAGAAAGAATTATCACGATCCACGAGACGGAGCCGCTGCCACCTCCTGTTCTTCATTGGGAGGCCAGATCTGGAGTCCGTTTAGGGCTCCGGAGAGGGGGATCTTCGTTCTTCATCATCACCAACCTTCTCCATCGCCAATTCCATGATGCTCCCCACCGGGAGTGAGTAATTCCTTCGTAGGCTCGCTGGTCGATGAGGAGTTGGATGAGATTCATCATGTAATCGAGTTAGTTTTGTTAGGGCTTGATCCCTAGTATCCACTATGTTCTAAGATTGATGTTGCTATGACTTTGTCATGCTTAATGCTTGTCACTTTGGGCGTGGGTGCCATGATTTCAGATCTGAACCGTTTATGTTATCACCATTATATCCATGTTCTTGATCCGATCTTGCAAGTTATAGTCACCTATTACGTGTTATGATCCGGCAACCCCGGAGTGACAATTACCGGGACCACTCCCGGTGATGACCGTAGTTTGAGGAGTTCATATATTCACTATGTGTTAATGGTTTGTTCCGGTCCTCTATTAAAAGGAGGCCTTAATATCCCTTAGTTTCCAATATGGACCCCGCTGCCACGAGAGGGTAGGACAAAAGATGTCATGCAAGTTCTTTCCATAAGCACGTACGACTATTTACGGAATACATGCCTACATTATATTGACAAACTGAAGCTAGTGTTGTATCGCCCTAGGTTATAACTGTCTCATGATGAATATCATCCAACAAGTCACCGATCCAATGCCTAATAATTTATACTATATTGTTCTTGCTAAGTTACTACTGCTATCATCACTGTTACACGTGCTACAAAATTACTGCTATCACTATTACCGTTATTGTTGCTGCTACTACTATTATCAAAACTATCATATTACTTTGCTACTGATCACGTTGTTGCAGATAATTAATCTCCAGGTGTAGTTGAATTGACAACTCAGCTGCTAATACCTTCAAATATTCTTTGGCTCCCCTTGTGTCGAATCTATAAATTTGGGTTGAATACTCTACCCTCGAAAACTGTTGCGATCCCCTATACTTGTGGGTTATCAAGACCTTTTTCTAGTGTCGTTGCCGGGGAGCATAGCTATATTTGTTGAGTCACTTGGGATTATTATCATATTATCACTATGAAGAATCTGAAGGATGCTAAGACTAAGATATATTTCCCTCAAAGACGAGGGGAGGTAAGGAACTGCCATCCAACTCTGCTTTAGATTCACCTTCTGTTATAAGTAAACTTGCAACACCACCACATGCTATTAATTCTGTTATGTCGCAAGTTATTGATGATGCGACTTCTGCTATGGATAATGCTTATGATGATTCTAGTACCATGCTTGATAATGATGATGTGCCACTTGGTGACTTTCTTGATAAACAAATTGCTAGAGTAATACAACATGATGTTCTTGAATCTGATGATGAGCTTGAAACTGAAACTCCTGAAACACTTGCTAGAACTAGCCTTCCTAGATATGAATTGCCTAAGGTACCAGAAGGTTATGTTATGAGTGAAGAAACAACTAGAGATATTCTTGCTTGCAAAGATAGAGATGATCTAGATAAATTATTATGCAAGTATAAAGAAAAATCTATGAATGCTAGAATGAAATGTGATCATAAGTGTGCTACTTCACCTATCTTTATTGATGATAAGGATTATGAATTCTCTGTTGACCCAGAGTTAATTATTCTGGTTGAATCTGATCCTTTCCATGGTTATGAAACTGAAACTGTTGTGGCACATCTTACTAAGTTGAATGACATAGGCACCCTTTTTACTCATGATGAGAAAACTCCCTACTACTATATTCTCAAATTATTTCCTTTCTCATTAAAGGGTGATGCTAAAGCTTGGTAATATACTCTTGCTCCTAGTTGTGTGTGTATAACCCAGGATATTATTTATTACTTCTCTGAAAAATATTTCCCTGCTCATAAGAAACAAGCTGCTTTACAGGAAATGTTTAACTTTGTGCAAATTAAAGAAGAGAGTCTCCCACAAGCTTGGGGGAGGCTTTGCCAATTACTTAATGCTTTGCCTGATCATCCTCTGAATAAAAATGAAATACTTGATATCTTCTATAATGGACTAACCGATGCTACTAGGGACTTCCTAGATAGTTGATGGTTGTGTTTTTAGGGAACGAACTGTTGGAAAAGCTGAAGAATTATTGAATAATATATTGAAAAATTATGATGATTGAACTCTTCCTGAACCACTGCCTAAACCCACTCCGAAGAAGAGGGGTATATTATATCTCAGTCCTGAAGATATGCAAGAGGCAAAGAAATCTATGAAGGAAAAAGGTATTAAAGTCAAGGATGTTAAAAATTTACCTCCTATTGAAGAAATACATGGACTTAATACACCACCACCACCTAAGGTGGTAGAGGTAAATTCTCTTATGAAGTTCAATGATAATGACAATCCTCACAATATGCATCCTAGACAATGCCTTTATGAGTTTGAAGATTATATTAGAAAACAAGATCACTTCAATGCAAATGTTATGAAACAATTGAAATACATCTGATATGATTGCTCGCCTGAGTGACTTGTTATTTAGAACATCAAATGATATTAGAGGTGTTGGAAAGCATGCTTCTATGGTTCAAACTTAGTTAGAACAAGTTGCTAAATCTCAAAGAGAATTGCTTGATGAAATGAACAATAATATGCATGACTTTGCTGTTAGAGTTGAAACTAGAGGAGGTAAAATGACTCAGGAACCACTTTGTCCCGAGGGACACTCAAAAAGAATTGAACAAGATTCACAAAGATCCAACACTAGTGCACCTAGTTCTTCTAAAAAGAAAAAGGAAAAGAAAAGAAGAATGATAGGACTTTACATGCCCCTAGTGAACCTGAAATAGAGAAACCTCCTGACAATGATAATGAAGTTTCTTTCTCTGATGCTGAAACTCAGTCTGGTAATGAACACTCACCTAGTGATAATGAAAAAGATGGTGCTGATGTTCATGAAGACTCTCAACCAAATAATAAAGAACCAGACAATTATGTTGAGATAGAACCACATGTTGATCTTGATAACCCACAACCTAAGAATAAAAGGTATGACATAGAGACTTCATTGCTAGAAAACACGGTAAAGAAAGAGAACTGTGTGTTCAAAAACCTATGCCTTTTCCACCTAAGTCAACTAAAAATAATGATGATGAAGAATTTGATCGCTTTGCTGAAATGCTAAGGCCAGTCTTTTTGCATACTCGCTTGACTTATATCTTGAAAATGCCTCCTTATGCAAAGTATATGAAAGACATCATCACAAATCAGAGAAAAATACCGGAAGCTGAAATCTGCACTATGCTTGCTAATTATACTTTTAAGGATGGAGTACCTAAAAAACTTGGAGATCCGAGAATTCCATCTATACCTTGCTCCATCAAGAAGAATTATGTGAAAACTGCTTTCCGTGATTTAGGAGCTGGTGTTAGTGTTATGGCTTTCTCTTTATTTAAAAGACTTGATTTTAATAAACTCACACCTACGGAAATATCTTTGCAAATGGCTGATAAATCAACTGCCATACCTATCGGTATCTGTGAGGATGTGACTGTTGTTCTTGCTAATGTTATTATTTTGACTGACTTTGTTATACTTGAGATGCCCGAGGACGACAACATGTCGATTATCCTTGGTAAACCCTTCTTAAATACTGCAGGGGCTGTTATTGATTGCAATAAAAGCAAGGTCACCTTTCATATCAATGGTAATGAGCATACGGTGCACTTTCCGAAGAAACAATTCCAAGTGAATGGTATTAATGTTATTGAAAAATCTCCGACAATCACTATTGGAAGTTTTCAAGTACCTCTACCTACTGTCAAAAAGAAATATGAAATGCTTATTGTTGGGGACATTCATATCCCCATTGAGGTAACTTAGTGGTTTAAGGAAGTTCTTCGGTTTCATGCTAATCGAAAGTGGTTGTTAATAAGACTTGATCAACCTTATTAATGGATCATTTTTGAACGGTACGAAGTTGATGAATTTAGTAAGCACTACTTTCTATCCCTACTTTTGATTCTCTGTTTTTATTAGTTAAAAAAATAAAATGCCATGTTTTGTCTGTTTTCTGATTTTCCCATGCAATAAAAAATGTCCCAAAAATAAAAGTTCTCATAATGCCCTGAAAATTTAATACAATTTTTTTCTGAATATTTATTTTTGGCGGTCGGAGATATGCCTTGCTCACTTGACTGTGGAGTTCTCTAGATGCCTTCGCGGATCTTCCAAAGAGCGCCGCCGATGCCGCGCAGTTCTTCTGGGACCAAGAGGGGAACACAACAGAGAAGCTCTTCTCATCACAGTACCTGGCACCGGAGCGTCCGGCGCTATTAAACAACAGGATGATGCAGCTGGCGGAGCTACATAGGATGTCTGGTTTGTACATGAAGGACGTTATAGTCCGGCTGTGGCCAACCGAACCCATTCCTAGCATCTACTTCGGCCTGGTGAAGCGACTCACCGATGCACTGCCCTGAGTCGAAGCTGTAAAGCGCTCAGCGTGCATAGAGGGTGCGCGGATGGCCTTTGCTCATGTCAAGATGCACTAGGCGAAGATGAAGGCTACCATCATGGTGATCGAGGGTCCACCCGAAGGCAAGGACCACCGCAAGCCGGAGCGATATTTTGATGATGTCCTCGAGGGTGCCCAAATAGTAGAGGGCCAATGCTCAAAGGATATCATGTTTGAGTGAATTTATCTGGATTGTCCAGACTTTCTTTTATGATCTAAGGCTTTGTAATACATTTCTCCCTATATCTGAAATTATTTTCCTCCTATGCGGCCGTTTTTAATCCTAAAAGTTTGCTAGTCGTTGGCTTTAGCCCCCACGTAGATATTATGGGGGTGTTTGAGGTAGCGCACGAGCACACTTAACCCAACGTCTTGGTCTGTAAAGGAGGTGTCTGCGCGGCGAACCAGTCAGTCAGACTTTGTGGCTTTATTACTTTCACTTAGCCATAGGAGTTCGACCATGGGGCTAAGTACAAGCCCCTGGTGAGTATGCGGCCATCCGAATTGGGATGCCTTAGGTGCATGACTGGACGAAGGATGGTCCTTCGTATAATACAGAAGAAATCACAAGAGATTTGTAGCAAGTCACCGAATCGCCGACCAGCTCTCGCCGTATCATGATAGTCAGTTTTCGGCTTTCTCTACTGAGGTGTTTGACCGGACGAACCAGAAACACAATCGCGGTAGTTCTCCCTTTACTACCCTAGCCAAACAAGCGGAACGTAAGGTAGTAATCACAGGAGCCGGGCAAACCCAACTATTGACCAAAGACATGATCCGGAGCTGATGCATATAATGCAATATTCGGGACGTCGAAGTATACTCTAGAAGTGTCCAGACTTTTTGGATATTTGTGTGGCCGAATAGAGCCCTTGGCATTTAAGTCGTACTAAAGTGTATATGGCAATCTGACGCAAAGAAGGAATATAGATTTTATGAAATAAACCAATACCAGACATGGGTTGGTAAAAAACTGTTTCCATTATAATCTGATTGATACGTCAAAACATGCTATTACAGATAATGCCATAAAGATCAAGGCTATTTTACATGATGACTGTTTGTACACAATGGGAAGCTGTATACAGGGCCGAAGAAAAGAAAAGGTATTCTAGAAGATTTCCTTGATGCCCTGCCGCACGTCTGCACTGCTATCGCCTTGGTGCCGAATCCTTTGAGAGGAGAAATCGATGATCATATGTATAGAAGGGGCCTGTGAAGGAGCCCTTGTGCGACCGTCAGGTGATGAGGTTTTGACGAACCTGTGATAGGAGGAGAGAGAGAAAGAGAATAAAAAGGAAGGGGTTAAGGTCAAAATAGGGTTAAACCACACTATAGACCCTGCCCATATTGTGCCTCCGTCGTTGCCTGATACGTCTCCAACGCATCTACTTTTCCTAACACATTTTCTCTTGTTTTGGACTCTAATTTGCATGATTTGAATGAAACTAACCCCGGACTAACGCTGTTTTCAGCAGAACTGCCATGGTGTTGTTTTTGAGCAGAAATAAAAGTTCTTGGAATCGAACGAAACTTTGCTAGGATTTTTTATATCAATAATAAGAATTTCTGGAGCCAAGACCCACCAGAGGGGGACACCTGGGTGAGCACAACCCACCAAGGTGCCCCCCCCTCTTCTGGCATGCCCAAGTGGGTTGTGCCCACTTGGTGGACCCGCAGACCCTGAAACCGACGCTATAAAATCCTATTTTTCCAGAAAAAATCAGGAAGAAAGAATTATAACGATCCACGAGACGGAGCCACCGACACCTCCCGTTCTTCATCGGGAGGCCAGATCTGGAGTCCGTTTGGGGCTTCGGAGAGGGGGATCTTCGTTCTTCGTCATCACCAACCCTTCTCCATCACCAATTCCATGATGCTCCCCACCGGGAGTGAGTAATTCCTTCGTAGGCGGATGAGATTCATCATGTAATCGAGTTAGTTTTGTTAGGGCTTGATCCCTAGTACCCACTATGTTCTAAGATTGATGTTGCTATGACTTTGCCATGCTTAATGCTTGTCACTTTTGGCAAGGGTGCCATGATTTGAGATCTGAACCGTTTATGTTATCACCATTATATCCATGTTCTAGTTCCCATCTTGCAAGTTATAGTCACCTACTTTGTGTAATGATCTGGCAACCCCGGAGTGACAATAACCGTGACCACTCCTGGTGATGACCGTAGTTTGAGGAGTTCATGTATTCACTATGTGTTAATGCTTTGTTCCGATTCTCTATTAAAAGGAGGCCTTAATATCCCTTAGTTTCCAATATGGACCCCGCTGCCACGGGAGGGTAGGACAAAAGATGTCATCCAAGTTCTTTCCATAAGCATGTATGACTATTTACGGAATACATGCCTACATTATATTGACAAGCTGGAGCTAGTGTCGTATCGCCCTAGGTTATAACTGTCTCATGATGAATATCATCCAAAAAGTCACCGATCCAATGCCTACGAATTTATCCTATATTGTTCTTGTTAAGTTACTACTGTTATCATCACTGCTACACTTGCTACAAAATTACTGCTATCACTGTTACCGTTACTGTTGCTGCTGCTACTATTATCAAAACTATCATATTACTTTGCTACTGATCACGTTGTTGCAGATAATTAATCTCCAGGTGTGGTTGAATTGACAACTAAGCTGCAAATACCTTCAAATATTCTTTGGCCCCCCTTGTGTCGAATATATAAATTTGGGTTGAATACTCTACCCTCGAAAACTGTTGCGATCCCCTATACTTGTGGGTTATCAAGACCTTTTTCTGGTGCTGTTGCCGGGGAGTATAGCTATATTTGTTGAGTCACTTGGGATTATTATCATATTATCACTATGAAGAATCTAAAGGATGCTAGGACTAAGATATTTCCCTCAAAGACGAGGGGAGGTAATGAACTGCCATCCATCTCTGCTCTAGATTCACCTTCTGTTATAAGTAAACTTGAAACACCACCACATGCTATTAATTTTGATATGTCGCAAGTTATTGATGATGCGACTTCTGCTATGGATAATGCTTATGATGTTGCTAGTACCTTCCTTGATAATGATGATGTGCCACTTGGTGACTTTCTTGATAAACAAATTGCTAGAGTTATACAACATGATTTTGTTGAATTTGATGATGAGCTTGAAACTGAAACTCCTGAAACACCTTCTAGAACTAGCCTTCCAAGATATGAATTGCCTAAGGTACCGAAAGGTTATGTTATGAGTGAAGAAACAACTAGAGATATTCTTGCTTGCAGAGATAGAGATGATCTGGAAATTATTATGCAAGTATAAAGAAAAATCTATGAATGCTAGAATGAAATGTGATCCTAAGTTTGCTACTTCACCTATCTTTATTGATGATAAGGATTATGATTTCTCTATCGACCCAGAGTTAATTACTCTGGTTGAATCTGATACTTTCCATGGTTATGAAACTGAAACTGGTGTGGCACATCTTACTAAGTTGAATGACATAGCCACCCTTTTTACTCATGATGAGAAAACTCGATACTACTATATTCTCAAGTTATTTCCTTTCTCATTAAAGGGTGATGCTAAAGCTTGGTAATATACTCTTGCTCCTGGTTGTGTGCGTAGTCCCCAGGATATGATTTATTACTTCTCTGAAAAATATTTCCATGCTCATAAGAAAAATGCTGCTTTACAGGAAATATTTAACTTTGTGCAAACTAAAGAAGAGAGTCTCCCACAAGCTTGCGGGAGGCTTTGCCTGATCATCCTCTTAAGAAAAATGAAATACTTGATATCTTCTATAATGGACTAACCTAGGGACTTCCTAGATAGTTGTGCTGGTTGTGTTTTCAGGGAACGAACTGTTGGACAAGCTGAAGAATTATTGAATAATATATTGAAAAATTATGATGATTGGACTCTTCCTGAACCACCGCCTAAACCTACTCCGAAGAAGAGGGGTATATTATATCTCAATCCTGAAGATACGCAAGAGGTAAAGAAATCTACGAAGGAAAAGGGTATTAAAGTTGAGGATGTTAAAAATTTACCTCCTATTGAAGAAAGACATGGACTTAATACACCACCACCTCCTAAGGTGGTACAGGTAAATTCTCTTATGAAGTTCAATGATAATGACAATCCTCACAATATGCATCCTAGCCAATGCCTTTGTAGGTTTGAAGATTATATTAGAAAACAAGATCACTTCAATGCAAATGTTATGAAACAATTGAATACAATTTTGATATGATTGCTCGCTTGAGTGCCTTGTTATTTAGAATATCAAATGATGTTAGAGGTGTTGGAAAGCATGCTTCTATGGTTCAAACTCAGTTAGAACAAATTGCTAAATCTCAAAGAGAATTGCTTGATGAAATGAACAATAATATGCATGACTTTGGTGTTAGAGTTGCAACTAGAGGAGGTAAAATGACTCAGGAACCACTTTATCCTGAGGGACACCCGAAAATAATTGAACAAGATTCACAAAGATCCAACACTAGTGCACCTAGTTCTTCTAAAAAGAAAAAGAAGAAGAAGAATGATAGGACTTTGCATCCCCTAGTGAACCTGAAATAGAGAAACCTCCTCACAATGATAATGAAGTTTCTATCTCTGATGCTGAAACTAAGTCTAGTAATGAACACTCACCTAGTGATAATGAAAAAGATAATCCTGATGTTCATGAAGACTCTCAACCAAATAATAAAGAACCAGACAATTATGTTGAGATAGAACCACATGTTGATCTTGATAACCCACAACCTAAGAATAAAAGGTATGACATAGAGACTTCATTGCTAGAAAACATGGTAAAGAAAGAGAACTGTGTGTTCAAAAACCTATGCCTTTTCCACCTAAGTCAACTAAGAATAATGATGATGAAGAATTTGATCGCTTTGCTGAAATGCTAAGGCCAGTCTTTTTGCATACTCGCTTGACTTATATCTTGAAAATGCCTCCTTATGCAAAGTATATGAAAGACATCATCACAAATAAGAGAAAAATACCGGAAGCTGAAATCTGCACTATGCTTGCTAATTATACTTTTAAGGATGGAGTACCTAAAAAACTTGGAGATCCGAGAATTCCAACTATACCTTGCTCCATTAAGAAGAATTATGTGAAAACTGCTTTGTGTGATTTAGGAGCTGGTGTTAGTGGTATGCCTTTCTCTTTATATAAAAGACTTGATTTCAATAAACTCACACCTATGGAAATATCTTTGCAAATGACTAATAAATTAACTGCCATACCTATCGGTATCTATGAGGATGATGTCACTGTCAAAACCGGCGGATCTCGGGTAGGGGGTCCCGAACTAAGCATCTAACGTCGATGGTAACAGGAGACAAGGGACACGATGTTTACCCAGGTTCGGGCCCTCTCTATGGAGGTAATACCCTATGTCCTGCTTGATTGATATTGATGAATATGAGTATTACAAGAGTTGATCTACCTCGAGATCGTAATGGCTAAACTCTAGAGGTCTAGCTTGTTTGGCTATGATAATGAATCTCCTATCCGGACTAAGTCCTCCGGTTTATATAGACACCAGGAGGATCTAGGGTTACACAAGGTCGGTTACAAAGAAAGGAATCTACATATCCATTCGTCAAGCTTGGCTTCCACGCCAATGAGAGTCCCATCTGGACACGGGTGAAGTCTTCGGTCTTCGCATCTTCGCAGCCCATCAGTCTGACCCGTGGCTAACAGGCTGGACGCTCGAGGACCCCTTAGTCCTGGACTCCCTCAGTAGCCCCTGAATCTGGCTTCAGTGACAAGGTATCCGGCGCGTAGTGCTGTCTTCGGCATTGCAAGGCGGGTTCCTCCTTTTGAACTCCAAAATAGTCTTCGGACAAATTGATCGTGTCCGTACCTATAACACACAGCTGTAGAGAGTATAGTATTCTACGAATCAAATCTGCTAATAACTTTTAGTAATGTGACGTCACGCTTCTCGGCCATTATTTCGAACCATTTCCCGTCCGCCGTTCCATGTTTCGAGGCGTGGTTGTCATTGACACGTCTTGTCGAAGCAGAGATCGTGTCCCCTAATTGCGGGATTTTCATTAATATGAGTGTGGGTAACCCAACCGTCCTGCGGGAAAGATTCCTTAGGAATAGGCAGGTTCTTAGGGTTAGGAGGAGGCGTCCAACACCCGCTGCCTTTATAAAGGAACCAAGGGCCCTCTTTTATGCCAAACCTCTCCTCAGCCTTCCCGACCTCGAGTTCTAGCACCCAAGGTTTGACTTCATCGTTTCAAGCCTCCCTTCATGTCCGGACCCAGATCCCAAGGCCGATGGGTGGCTTCCTCCGTTATGGAGGAGGATATCGCAAAGCTTCGGGCGCCAGATATTTGACCGCGGAGGTCCACCACATGCTTCCTGCTCAAGGACAGGTTATTCCGACCCCCAGATCTTGCGAGAGGGTCGTATTCATCTCCCACTTCCTCCGGGGTCTAAGATTTGCTCTTCACCCCTTCGTTCGGGGCCTAATGTTTTATTATGGACTAGATTTTCATGACCTAGCCCCGGACTCTATCCTCCACGTCTTGGCATTTATCATTACATGCGGGGCCTTCCTCCGAGTTCCCCACACTTTGGCTTATGGCTCAAGACCTTCAGGGTGAAGCCGAAGGTAGTCGATGGGGAACAGGTGGAGTGTGGCGGTGCTACGATCAGCCAACTCACCGGCACTCCTTGGCCAAAAGGTTCTTTTACCGAAAGTTCCAATCACTAGCAGCGGGAGTGGTTTTACATTACGGAGCCCCGCAACACCAAGTGGGTAGCTGCACCCACATTTCGTCCTGGCCCACCGTTACAGCTTTCATCATGGGTCAACAAGGGGCTGGACTGGGGATTAGTTGATGAAGTGCAGACTTTACAGAGCCACATCCGAACCCTCCTCGAGAGAGACATCGATCTTGTCAACGTGATCCAAGTGATGTTAGTTCGCCGAATCCTGCCGTGCTAATACGTCTCCAACGTATCTATAATTTTTGATTGCTCATGCTATATTATCTACTGTTTTAAACATTATTGGGCTTTATTATCCACTTTTATATTATTTTTGGGACTAACCTATTAACTGGAGGCCCAGCCTAGAATTGCTGTTTTTTTGCCTATTTTAGGGTTTCGAAGAAAAGGAATATCAAACGGAGTCCAAACGGAATGAAACCTTCGGAAACATGATTTTCTCATCAGATAAGACCCAGGAGACTTGGACCCTTCGTCAAGAAAGCCACGAGGTGGTCACGACGGTAGGCCCCCCCCTAGGGCGTGTCCCCCTGCCTCGTGGGCCCCTCGAAGCTCCACCGACGTACTTCTTCCTACTATATATATCCACGTACCCCCAAATGATTGGGGAAGAAGCCAAAAACCTAATTCCACTGCCGCAAATTTCTGTATCCACGAGATCCCATCTTGGGGCCTGTTCCAGAGCTCAGCCGGAGGGGGCATCGATCACGGAGGGCTTCTACATCATCATCCAAGCCCCTCCGATGAAGTGTGAGTAGTTTACTTCAGACCTACGGGTCCATAGATAGTAGCTAGATGGCTTCTTCTCTCTTTTTGGATCTCAATACAATGTTCTCCCCCTCTCTTGTGGAGATCTATTCGATGTAATCTTCTTTTTGCGGTGTGTTTGTTGAGATCGATGAATTGTGGGTTTATGATCAAGTTTATCTATGAATAATATTTGAATCTTCTCTGAATTCTTTTATGTATGATTGGTTATCTTTGCAAGTCTCTTCGAATTATCAGTTTGGTTTGGCCTACTAGATTGGTTGTTCTTGCCATGGGAGAAGTGCTTAGCTTTGGGTTCGATCTTGCGGTGTCCTTTCCCAGTGACAGAAGGGGCAGCAAGGCACGTATTGTAACGTTGCCATCGAGGATAACAAGATGGGGTTTTTATCATATTGCATGAAACTATCCCTCTACTTCATGTCATCTTGCTTAAAGCATTACTCTGTTTTTAACTTAATACTCTAGATGCATGCTGGATAGCGGTCGATGAGTGGAGTAACAGTAGTAGATGCAGAATCGTTTCGGTCTACTTGTCTTGGACATGATGCCTATATAAATGATCATACCTAGATATTCTCATAACTATGCTCAATTCTGTCAATTGCTCAACAGTAATTTGTTCACCCACCGTAGAATACTTATGCTCTTGAGAGAAGCCACTAGTGAAACCTATGGCCCCAGGGTCTCTTTCTCATCATATCAATCTCCATCACTTTATTATTGCTTTGCTTTTACTTTGCTTTTACTTTATTTACTTTGCATCCCTATACCAAAAATACCAAAAATAGCAAAAATATTATTTATCATCTCTATCAGATCTCACTTTCGTAAGTGACCGTGAAGGGATTGACAACCCCTAAGCGCGTTGGTTGCGTTGAGCTATTGTTTTTGTGTAGGTACGAGGGACTCGAGCGTAGCCTCCTACTGGATTGATACCTTGGTTCTCAAAAACTTAGGGAAATACTTACGCTACTTTGCTGCATCATCCCTTCCTCTTCGGGGAAATCCAACGCAGTGCTCAAGAGGTAGCACGTGCCAGCGCAGGTCTCGCCGCATGTGGTAATTTAATCCAGAAGGACCACAATCCCTCCAACACTTCTTCGGCACCACACACAAAGGGATGTGGAAGTTATTTTTCGGGAAGCGGAAACACTGGCCGGACACCACCGAAGATGCTGTCCTTTACTGCAACCGTCCGGATACACCGGTAAGCACTTGGCTCCCGAACACTTTGTAATTATGCATACCGTAATATGGCACCGAGTAGGGCCTCCTCCGAAGATCGGGAGAAGCAGGCTCCTAAGCGAGGCAAGATGCCTCAGGTGGCTGGCTCGGGCTTCGAAGACGTCGAAGCGCAGTCTCATGACGAGGACAAGCCTCAGGCCAAATCGTAAGTGAATCAAGGCTATTTTAAATGTGTCCCATTCCTTTCTTATAATGCGTGTAATATATATATATATATTTTTTTTGCAGCTCAGCACGCAGTCTTGCTCAACAATCCTCTTCCTCGGGGGACCTTCTCCCAGAGATGATGGAAAGCGAGACGCCCCCACCAGCCTCTCCGTCTAATAGGGCGGGGGACTTAGAGGTGTCGTCGCGGAGGGTCTCTCCCGATCAACAAGTGGTGCAAGGGATGATGAAGACATTACCCGAAGGTGATACTTCTGTGGCCCAGGGTCCGGGGAACAACAATGAGGACCCCGGACAATCCGATATACAGCCGGATACGTATGAACGGGTCCCTTCAAAGGGTGGTCGTACTCCTACGGCAACCTCTGGAGACCCAGAGGCGCCGGATATCTTGACGAACATGCTGCGGCAGGCGTCCGTCTCAGAGGAACATCGTACCTTAATGGGCAGGTGGTTGAAAAGGTCCAGTCCGCAAAGAGCGGATTGGATGAGGCCTTTGCGAGCCTACTAAGAGGCTTTGAGGTTTGTACTATAATATGTGCAATTGTGTTTTATTCGCAAAATACACCTGTGTATAGATAGTAGCCCCTGAGACTCGGGTTGGTTTACCATGGGAGGCGAACGGAGGATCAAGAAGAAACATTCAAGGACTAATCTGATTAACTTGAACACAAGATGCTTCCCCCCTCTCTACTTCCCAGACTACAGATATTGCCGAGCTGCAACGGAAGCTTGATATGGCCGGGGATGACATTGCGTTAATCAATGTGTGTCTTGACGAATCACAAGGTATGTATTCGGGGCAGTCCCTTCACATACATTTTTGTGATATAAGCATAATGCTAAAATTTATATACTGTAATATGCATGACTGCAGATGGTGTTGCCGCCGTTGAAATTCTTCGGGTGGAGCAGGCCCGGGCCAAGGAGTAGGCCTGGCGTAGTAATGCGGCTGCCGAAAAGGCATCGGCTGAGTTAAAAGCCGAACGAGCTGCTCGGCGTCAAGACGAGGAGAAGATATCCACGATGGTGCTCGAACTAAAAAGTGCTGCTAGCCGATGTGAACTCCTTGAGAAGGAGAATGAAGCCAAAACGGCTAAAGTTGACAAGGCCTTACGAGAGGCGAGAGAAGCGCGGTTTGAATCCAGAGCCGCCCGTGAGGAGATCCGGCAAGCTAGGGAGATTGCGGCCGGTGAGCCATTTTTGCTACAGACTAAGTTCGGCGATCCGAACTATGCTCAGCTTAACCAATTGTGGAGTTCTCCGGACGAGTTTTTAGACTTGCCGAAGAGTTCTTCCGATGCAGCGCAGTTTTACCAGGCGCGAGAGGGGTATGCAACGAAGAAGCTTTTCTGGTCACAATTTAGCGCGTTGAAGCGCGCCCTGTTACTAAATGAGCAGATGTCCCAGTGGGCCGAGCTTCATAGGATATCTGGCGCTGCCATGAAGAATGTCATAACCCGATTATGGCCAACTGAGCCTGTTCCGAATAGTTACTCTGGCTTGGTGCAACGGCTTGTTGACGCGGTGCCACGTATCGACGCTGTGAAGCGGTCGGTGTGCATCGAGGTTGCACGGATGGCCTTTGCCCGAGTCAATACATGCATTCTGGGGGAAGATGAAGGCCATCGATGTTGCGCCGAAGAGTCCACCCAAGGGCAAGGACCACCACGAACCGGAGCATTATTTTGAAGACGCCCTAGTGGCTACCCGCTTGATAGAGGGCCAGTGCTCGAAAGACATAATGTTCGAGTGAGGTGTATGAGAATTGTACGAGACAATTTTATAGTTAAACCGTTTTTTATATATTGCTCGAAAGTTTGTGTTCCTCCTGTTCGGCCGTTTTAATATAATCTGAAAGTTTTCCAGTCGTCGGCTTCAGCCGCCTCGTAGGAAGTACGGGGGTGTTCAAAAAAGCATTTGATCACTCTTGACCCAACGTCTTGGTCCGTGAAGGAGGTGTCAATGCGGCGAACTAGGCAACCAGACTATAGGGCGTTAACACTTTCACTTAGCCATAGCAGTTTTATGCTGGGTCTATGACATAGCCCCTGGTATGTATGCGGCTTATTCATACGATGCGTGTACATATTTGACCGAAAAGAGGTCCTTCGTGTGACACGGAGGAATTGCTAGAGATTCCGATAAGTCATCGAGTGGTTGACCAGCTCTCGCCACATCATGACAGTCAGTTTTCGGCTTTCTCTACTGAGGTGCTGAGCCAGGTGAACCGGAAGCACAATCGCAGTAGTTCTCCCTTTGCTACCCTAGACGATAGAGCGGAACGTAGGATAGCAAGCACAGGAGCCGGGCAACCCGGCTATTGACCCAAGGAATGATTCGGAGCTGAGCATATAAGGCCAAACTCGCGACGCCAAAGTATGCTATAAAAGTTGTTCGAACTTTGTTGGCAACTCAATTGTTACCGTATCGAGCCCCTGGAAAGTTTAAGCCGGGGTATATCTGTGAAACAACCATAGGAGGCGTATTCATTTGCGGAAAGATGCGGATAATTAATACTGGTAATGTGAACTGGGACCTGAGCGATATGCCAAAGATTACTTGATATATATAAAGGCCACGACCCCGGCTATTTGATATGCCCTGGGTCGAAGGCAGAGGAAAAAGGCATGTTACAGGCTCGAAAAAGAGTGCGGTCTACGAAAAGTTATTTTGGACCTCCCGTCGCACGTCTGCGCCGCCTGACCTCAGAGAGGGGAATCCTTGAAGGAAGTAGCCCCGTAGGTGAGTGTACGGATCCGAACTCCGATAGAGTTGGTTTTAGATGTTTATCCTTTGCGCCACCTGTTTTTAAGAGGTAATGAAGAAAGAAAAAGGAAAGTAGATAAAAATGTTACCGGAGTGCTTGCAGACTTGTCCGTATTATGCTTCCGCCAATGCCCATGGTATCTTAAGTGCGTAGTTATGTATGCGCGGTATAGTTTTAACGGGTATATTAGATGGGCAACAGAAGCCGAAGTGCTATTTCTTCTTCGGATTTGATCGATCTTTGGGGGGGGGGGGAATTGCTTCTAGCCCCCGGCATTTGGCTGGTGAACCGCTCCGTCGTCCCTATTGCCTGGCGGCCCCCTTCCCTTGTGTTCGACGTTGAGCATGCCGGCCTGCTTGAGGACCCAACCGTTTCTGTTGGTATGATTAGCTGGTTTAATGGGGTGGCCGTGAATCTGGCAGGGTCGGTCCAGTATCCTGTCTAGGTTGGATGGTCCGTCTCTGTTTGCCTTGAATGGCTTTTTTCGTTGACCGGGCTTGGGATTGCTGAATCCGGCGTTGACCGCTGTGTTGCGTGATCTTTCATTATCATTGCGACTGTTGTGTTTGTTATGTCGTGGCTTGCCGTTGCCGTCTCGGATTTCGGAAGTTCCCGAGTCGCTGGCGCTATTGCTTCTATGAGTGAGCCCACTGTCTTCCCCGTGCAAAAGCGGGTCATTAGAGCGGTAAGGGCTATCATGGATCTAGGTCCTTCTTGACCGAGGTGGCGTGCAGGCCATTCATCCCGGGAGCTGTGTTTGATGGCCGCAAGGGCTTCCGCGTCTAGACAGTCGATGATTTGGTTCTTTTTAACTAAGAACCTGGTCTAGAGTTGCCTGGCTGTCTCTCCGGGCTGCTGGACAATGTGACTTAAGTCATCGGGTCCGGGGTCGGACATATGTTCCTTGGAAGGTGTCGCGAAAGGCGTCCTCCAAATCTTCCCAGTTGCCAATAGAATTTTCCGGCAGAAAGTTTAACCAGTACCGAGCTGGTCCTTTGAGTTTTAGTGGTAGGTATTTCATGGCATGAAGGTCGTCCTCACGGGCCATTTGGATATGGAGGAGGAAGTCCTCGATCCATACCATGGGATCCGTTGTTCCATTGTATGATTCAATATTCAAAGGTTTGAACCCGTCTGGGAATTAACGCTCCATTACTTCGTGTGTGAAGCAAAGAGGGTGTGCGGCGCCTCTATGTTGGGCCACACGGCGACGTACCTCCCATGGAGTCCGTTTGCGGTTTTCGGCCCAGGAGTGGCTAGGTTTGTCATGTCCGAATAGGTGGCCGTCGTCGCATGTTGAGGTATGTCCTCGCGATCCGTAGGTCACTCTTGGGTGTCCTGCTCTGCTACCCAGGTCCTGTTGACAATCGTGTGCACAACCCCAAGCTATTTTGTTCTTGCCTTTACGGCGAGGTGGGGCGGTCTCGTGTTCGGCTTGAGTTGCCGCTTTACCCGGACCAAGTTGTGGTCGACCTGACGCTCTGTGTGATAATGGCACGGGCTCGAGCGCCCTGTTGTTGACCTGGGGTAGCAATCTACTCTTCGGGTAGCTTTTGGCTGGGCCACTAAGGCCGCATTCTTTGGCGGCTAGGACTTCGGTCCATCTATCATTGAGAAGATCTTGGTCAGCTTGAAGTTGCTGATGCTTCTTCTTGAGTCTCCTTGCAGTGGCTATTAGTTGGCGCTTGAAGCGCTCCTGCTCGAGAGGTTCCTCGGGCAGGATGAAATCCTCGGTGCCGAGGCTCACCTCATCCTCAGAGAGCGGAAGGTAATTGTTGTCCTCCGAATCTTCATACGTGGCCTATTTACCAGGGCTAACCTGTCCATCTTCCCGTTCATCTTGGTCATTAGCTGTATCAACGGGGTCTTCGCTGTCTTCGGCATCGTCGTCCATACCGTCCATGTTCTCGGAGTCGTAATCAAGTGTATTGGTCAAATCCTGGACCGTGGCTATGAAGTGGGTGGTGGGTGGGAAGCAAAATTCTCCGCTGCCAGCCCCTGGTTCAAGCCGGATATAGTTCGGCTGTGAGTCCTTCGCCAAGGACAGGTTCTTTAAGGAATTTAGCACATCGCCCAAGGGCGAGTGCTGGAAGATGTCTGCGGCGCTGAATTCAAAATCGATAAACAATCAAGCTCGGTGATACGTCTCCAACGTATCTATAATTTTTGATTGCTCCATGCTATATTATCTACTATTTTGGACATTATTGGGCTTTATTATCCACTTTTATATTATTTTTGGGACTAACCTACTAACCGGAGGCCCAACCCAGAATTGCTGTTTTTTGCCTACTTTAGGGTTTCGAAGAAAAGGAATATCAAGCGGAGTCCAAACGGAATGAAACTTTCGGGAACGTGATTTTCTCACCGAACATGATCCCGGACACTTGGACCCTACGTCAAGCAACCAACAGGGAGGCCACGAGGTAGGTGGGCGCGCCTACCCCCCTAGGCATGCCCTCCACCCTCATGGCCCCCCTGTTGCTCCACCGACGTACTTCTTCCTCCTATATATACCTACGTACCCCCAAACGATCAGATACGGAGCCAAAACCCTAATTCCACCACCGTAACTTTCTGTATCCACGAGATCCCATCTTGGGGCCTGTTCCGGAGCTCCGCCGGAGGGGCATCGATCATGGAGGGCTTCTACATCAACACCATAGCCTCTCCGATGAAGTGTGAGTAGTTTACCTTAGACCTACGGGTCCATAGTTATTAGCTACATGGATTCTTCTCTCTTTTTGGATCTCAATACAAAGTTCTCCCCCTCTCTTGTGTAGATCTATTCGATGTAATCTTCTTTTGTGGTGTGTTTGTTGAGACCGATGAATTGTGGGTTTATGATCAAGTTTATCTATGAACAATATTTGAATCTTCTCTGAATTCTTTTATGTATGATTGGTTATCTTTGCAAGTCTCTTCGAATTATCAGTTTGGTTGGGCCTACTAGATTGATCTTTCTTGCAATGGGAGAAGTGCTTAGCTTTGGGTTCAATCTTGCGGTGTCCTTTCCCAGTGACAGTAGGGGCAGCAAGGCACGTATTGTATTGTTGCCATCGAGGATAAAAAGATGGTTTCTTTATCATATTGCATGAATTTATCCCTCTACATCATGTCATCTTACTTAAGGTGTTACTCTGTTCTTATGAACTTAATATTCTAGATGCATGCTGGATAGCGGTCGATGTGTGGAGTAATAGTAGTAGATGCAGGCAGGAGTCGGTCTACTTGTCTTGGACGTGATGCCTATATACATGATCATACCTAGATATTCTCATAACTATGCTCAATTCTGTCAATTTCTCAATAGTAATTCGTTCACCCACCGTAAAATACTTATGCTCTTGAGAGAAGCCACTAGTGAAACCTATGGCCCCCGGGTCTATCTTCTATCATATTAATCTTCCACTACTTAGTTATTTCCATTGCTTTTATTTTACTTTGCATCTTTATCATAAAAATACCAAAAATATTATCTTATCAGATCTCACTCTCGTAAGTGACCGTGTAGGGATTGACAACCCCTTATCGCGTTGGTTGCGAGGATTTATTTGTTTTGTGTAGGTGCGAGGGACTCACGCGTAGCCTCCTACTGGATTGCTACCTTGGTTGTCAAAAACTGAGGGAAATACTTACGCTACTTTGCTGCACCACCCTTTCCTCTTCAAGGAAAACCAACGCAAGTTCTCAAGAGGTAGCAAGATGGATTTCTGGCGCCGTTGCCGGGGAGGTCTACGCAAAAGTCAACATACCAAGTACCCATCACAAACCCTTATCTCCCACATTAAATTATTTGCCATTTGCCTCTCGTTTTCCTCTCCCCCACTTCACCCTTGCCATTTTATTCGCCCTCTCTCTCTATCCTCCCTCTCTTTCTCTATTTACCCTTTTTGCTCGTTTCTTGTTTGCTTGTGTGTTGGATTGCTTGCTTGTCACGATGGCTCAAGATAATACTAAATTGTGTGACTTTACCAATACCAACAACAATGATTTTATTAGCACTCTGATTGCTCCTCTTACCGATGCTGAATCTTGTGAAATTAATGCTGCCTTGCTGAATCTTGTCATGAAAGATCCGTTTTCTGGCCTTCCTAGTGAAGATGCCGCTACCCATCTAAATAGCTTTGTTGATTTGTGTGATATGCAAAAGAAGAAAGATGTGCACAATGATATTGTTAAATTGAAGCTGTTTCCTTTTTCGCTTAGAGATCGTGCTAAAGCTTGATTTCGTCTTTGCCTAAAAATAGTATTGATTCGTGGAATAAGTGCAAAGATGCTTTTATCTCTAAGTATTTTCCTCCCGCTAAGATCATCTCTCTTAGAAACGATATTAGGAATTTTAAGCAACTTGATCATGAACATGTTGCACAAGCTTGGGAGAGGATGAAATTAATGATACGTAATTGCCCAACACATGGTTTGAATTTGTGGGTGATTATACAAAAAATTTATGCCGGATTGAATTTTGCTTCTAGAAATCTTTTAGATTCGGCCGCGGGAGGCACTTTTATGGAAATCACTTTAGGAGAAGCTACTAAACTCCTAGATAATATTATGGTTAATTATTCTCAATGGCACACTGAAAGATCTACTAATAAGAAAGTGCATGCGATAGAACAAAATTAATGTTTTGAGTGGAAAGATGGATGAACTTATGAAATTATTTGCTAATAAAAGTATTTCTTCTGATCCTAATGATATGCCTTTGTCTACTTTGATTGAGAATAATAATGAATCTTTGGATGTGAATTTTTTTGGTAAGAATAATTTTGGTAACAACGCGTATAGAGGAAATTTTAATCCTAGGCCTTATCCTAGTAATTCCTCTAATAATTATGGTAATTCCTACAAAAATTCTTATGGAAATTATAATAAGATTCCCTCTGATTTTGAATCTAATAGTAAAGAATTTATTACTTCACAAAAGAATTTCAATGCTTTGATTGAAGAAAAATTGCTTAAGATTGATGAGTTGGCTAGGAACGTTGATAGAATTTCTCTTGATGTTGATTCTTTGAAACTTAGATCTATTCCACCTAAGCATGATATCAATGAGTCTCTCAAATCCATGAGAATTTCCATTGATGAGTGCAAAGAAAGAACCGCTAGGATACGTGCTAAGAAAGATTCCTTTATAAGAGCGTGTTCTTCTAGTTACCATGATAATAAAGATGAAGATCTAAAAGTTATTGATGTGTCCCCTATTAAATCTTTGTTTTGCAATATGAATCTTGATAATGATGAGACTGAATATGATCCACCTTTACCTAGAAGGCGTTCCAAGAATTCGGAGTTTTTATATCTTGATGCTAAAATTGATAAAAGTGGGATTGAAGAGATCAAAACTTTAAATATTGATGAACCCACTATTTTGGATTTCAAGGAATTTAATTATGATAATTTATCTTTGATAGATTGTATTTCCTTATTGCAATCCGTGCTAAATTCTCCTCATGCTTATAGCCAACATAAAGCTTTTACTAAACATATCGTTGATGCTTTGATGCAATCTTATGAAGAAAAACTTGAGTTGGAAGTTTCTATCCCTAGAAAACTTTATGATGAGTGGTAACCTACTATTAAAATTAAAATTAAAGATCATGAATGCTATGCTTTGTGTGATTTGGGTGCTAGTGTTTCCACGATTCCAAAGACTTTGTGTGATTTGTTAGGTTTCCGTGATTTTGATGATTGCTCTCTAAACTTGCACCTTGTGGATTCCACTATTAAGAAACCTATGGGAAGAATTAATGATGTTCTTATTGTTGCAAATAGGAATTATGTGCCTATAGATTTTATCGTTCTTGATATAGATTGCAATCCTTCATGTCCTATTATTCTTGGTAGGCCTTTCCTTAGAACGATTGGTGTGATTATTGATATGAAGGAAGGAAATATTAGATTCCAAGTTCAGTTAAGGAAAGGCATGTAACACTTCCCTAGAAATAAAATTAAATTACCTTATGAATCTATTATGAGAGCCACTTATGGATTGCCTACCAAAGATGGCAATACCTAGATCTATCCTTGCTTTTTATGCCTAGCCAGGGGCGTTAAACGATAGCGCTTGTTGGGAGGCAACCCAATTTTATTTTTATTCCTTGCTTTTTGCTCCTGTTTAGTAATAAATAATTTATCTAGCCTCTATTTTGGTTGTGTTTTTTGTGTTTAATTAGTGTTTGTGCCAAGTAGAACCGTTGGGAAGACTTGGGGAAAGTCTTGTTAATCTTGCTGTAAAAAACAGAAACTTTAGCGCTCACGAGAACTGCTGCCATTTTTACTTGGAAAGTGATATTTAGTTAATTATTTTTGAATATGATTAATGTCGGGGAACGTAGCATAAATTCAAAATTTTCCTACGTGTCACCAAGATCTATCTATGGAGTCATCTAGCTACGAGGGAGGAGTGGATCTACATACCCTTGTAGATCGCGCGCGGAAGCGTTCAAGAGAACGGGGTTGATGGAGTCGTACTCGTCGTGATCCAAATCACCGATGATCCTAGCGCCGAACGGACGACACCTCCGCGTTCAACACACGTACGGAGCAGCGATGTCTCCTCCTTCTTGATCTAGCAAGGGGGGAGGAGAGGTTAATGGAGATCCAGCAGCACAACGGCGTGGTGGTGGAAGTAGCGGGATTCCAACAGGGCTTCGCCAAGCGCTGCGGGAGGAGGAAGATGTGTCGTGGGAGGGAGAGGGAGGCGCCAGGGCTTAGGTATATTTGCTCCTCCTTTTCCCCACTATATATAGGGCCAAGGGAGAGGGGGGAGGCGCAGCCCTTGCCCCTTCCTCCAAGGAAGGGTGCGGCCAAGGGGGGAGGAGTCCATCCTCCCCAAGGCACCTCGGAGGTGCCTTCCCCTTTTAGGACTCTCCCTTTTTTCTCTACTCTTGGCGCATGGGCCTCTTGGGGCTGGTGCACTTGGCCCATATAGGCCAAGGCGCACCCCCTACAGCCCATGTGGCCCCCCGGGGCAGGTGGCCCCACCCGGTGGACCCCCGGGACCCTTCCGGTGGTCCCGGTACAATACCGATGACCCCGAAACTTGTCCCGATGGCCGAAATAGCACTTCCTATATATAATTCTTTACCTCCGGACCATTCCGGAACTCCTCGTGACGTCCGGGATCTCATCCGGGACTCCGAACAACTTTCGGGTTACCGCATACTAATATCTCTATAACCCTAGCGTCACCGAACCTTAAGTGTGTAGACCCTACGGGTTCGGGAGACATGCAGACATGACCGAGATGACTCTCCGGTCAATAACCAACAGCGGGATCTGGATACCCATGTTGGCTCCCACATGTTCCACGATGATCTCATCGGATGAACCACGATGTCAAGGACTTAATCAATCCCGTATACAATTCCCTTTGTCTATCGGTACGACACTTGCCCGAGATTCGATCATCGGTATCCCGATACCTTGTTCAATCTCGTTACTGGCAAGTCTCTTTACTCGTTCCGTAACACATCATCCCGTGATCAACTCCTTGATCACATTTTGCACATTATGATGATGTCCTACCGAGTGGGCCCAGAGATACCTCTCCGTTTACACGGAGTGACAAATCCCAGTCTCGATTCGTGCCAACCTAACAGACACTTTCGGAGATACCTGTAGTGTACCTTTATAGCCACCCAGTTACGTTGTGACGTTTGGCACACCCAAAGCACTCCTACGGTATCCGGGAGTTGCACAATCTCATGGTCTAAGGAAATGATACTTG